>NW_015542477.1:1558810-1578537 GCF_001515605.1 Sinocyclocheilus anshuiensis
AGGCCTTTTATTGGTCTTATGAAGTATTCTAATTTGTTGAGATAGTGAATTGGTGGGTTTTTGTTAAATGTGAGCCAAAATCATCACAATTAAAAGAACCAAAGACTTAAACTACTTCAGTCTGTGTGCATTGAATTTATTTAATACACGAGTTTCACAATTTGAGTTGAATTACTGAAATAAATGAACTTTTCCACGACATTCTAATTTATTGAGATGCACCTGTATATATATATATATATATAATTTTTAAATGCCTCAATAACTAAACACAATAATAGATAGAATTTACCAACACACACTACCTTAGGGAACACATCACACGTTTTTTTAATGAATCACAACGTTTCAGACAGATCAATTGAAACATACAGTCTGAACTAACACCAAAGGTTTCTGAATGCTATTAAAGGCTGTTCATACTGTTATTGAAGTTTAAATCAGAGACACTATTAAAATTCTTTCTTTCTTAAAATTCTTCACTAAAATTAATTCTTTATGTAAGTGTTGCCAAATACTTTATGGTCAAATAAAAAGTACATTAAAATCATTGTAACATACAGTACCACCCGGCTCTACCCTATAGTGCTCATGTGGGTACACAAACAACTTTCCAGTCCTCTGTCTGCTATTCATATCAACATGCTAAAACTGATATTCCCAGAATTTATCAGGAAAGTAAATATCAGCACTAACATAACCTGATTATCAAATCAAGATTCAAATTAAAGGCAGCCCCTTTAAAACCGCAACACATTGATATGAACCGTGCACAGCTGTCACAACGGTAGTGACAGCTCTCGTAATGAATATTTCTAAACATATCCCATTCCTGCAGCCTCTAATTACTACTGGGTTATGAGAGACGCTTGTTCATATATCTCTGTCATACATGCCTATAAGAACTTGACTAAGAGGTGGATGTGGAGAGTACCGCTGAGTGTTTCCTTTTCCTTGACTGCAGGGTGTTATCAGGAGGAGTTAATATGTCAGGCGTCGAGTCTGCTGCTGGCTTTCTGTTTATATACGGCTGCTGTTTGTGAATCTGGGATTTAGTGCAAACAGAGGAAAGTGCCTAGATAGCCCATGTGTCTACACTCCTCCCTCAACATGTCCGTCATCACATTTACGGCATTCTAAATTTATGACTATATATGAAATTGTTTTGTTTTTTTTACAATTACACATATAAAACACATATAAAAATGTAATTTATTCCTGTGATGGCAAAGCTGAATTTTCAGCATCATTACTCCAGTCTTCAGTGTCACATGATCCTTCAGAAATCATTCTAATATGCTGATTTGCTGTTCAAGAAACATGTCTTATCATTATCAGTGTTGTTTTGTATCATCACATATATCACCTCATTTCATATCATGTATGTTTGTGTATATATTGTTATATTTTTTTCAGGATTCTTTGATGAATAGAAAGTTTTAAAAATTCATTTTTTAAACTGAAATCTTTTGGAACACTATAAATGTCTTTACTGTCACATTTGATCAGTTTAAAGTGCCTTTGTGGGGAAAAAAATTATTTAAAAAAAATCAAACAGAACTGTTTATATGCACATTTTGATGCATAAATATATGCTTATAAACACAATTTAAATTTTCTATACTTACATACAATTAGGTAAATAACATAAGTTAACACTATTATAAATACAGTGTACAGCCTATTAGTCAACTTTAACTCCAGTATATTAAGAATATTATTTAAATAGTCATGCTTTCCAGCATATTTCCCTGTCTATGCCCCAAGACACTGGGACAGACTCCAGCATCCCCACAACCCTACAGTACATAGGACAAGCGGTTTGGAAAATGAATGGATGGATAATCATGTTTTCCTGGCCGTATGTGATACGAGTGCTCCTCTGGATCCTATGGGCCTTCCCCTAGGGTCGCCTGCCAGATTCCCCCGTTTTTCTAAATCAGTGCTCTTCACACAGGCACTGTAGTGGACAGCTGTTCATGGCTCAGGAGAGGGCAGCCAGGAGTTCTGAAGCCAAGACTGTGAACAATATTTTGTGTGACAGCGATATAAAGGTGAGTCAGAGCTGTCAACTGAGTCAACTCAGCAGGAAACATAGAGACCCATCTGCTGGAACTTCAAACACACACACAACTGTGAACAGATCCTCTCATACACACAATCACATACACACTGGCAGAAAATGAAAGATGGGCTTCTCTGGCCTAGGGAAAAAATAAAACCCTAAGGGAAATCAGATTTTAAACTAGAAATTACGATAAAATAGAGTTAATAGTTCACACAGTTTTTAATATGACTGTATTTTTGATTAAATAAATGCAGCCTTGGTGAGCATAAGAGACTTATTTCAAAAACATAAAAAAGAAAAAATTGAACATACATAAGCAATGTTTGACACATGCCCTAGATGTCAAACTCACACCTGTGCATCACAACATACACACACAGCTGGGCAGAAAAGAAGGGCGAGGGAGAAAGAGGATGAAACAATGAAGAAAGGGAATTTAATTCCCCACTATCCAGCGTAACTCAAGTTTATGGCCATTGCCTTGGTGTTTGATAAAAGCTTAAAGTGTCCTAGCCATCACTTCCCTCGGACTGCTCCACGAGAGATGGATTTGTCTGCCCTTAATTCAGCCATGGGCAGAATACACATGATGAACGAGAGAGCTGTGCAATCTCTCTCTCGCTTTCTTTCTAACAAGGACAAATAGTACCTGTACCCTTCCTGTCTCCAGCTTCCATCTATGGGAAAAGTGTGTGTGCATGCCATTGAGCATGCGTTTAAAGGAATACTTCACCTCCCAAAAAGAAATTCTGTGATTATTTACTTACCCTCATGCGGTTCCAAACCTGTATCACTGAGAATTTTGAAGAATGTACAATCCATATCCAATTACAATGAATTGGGAAGCTTCAAAAAGGATGCAAATGCACCATAAAGGTATAATTATATTTAGGTCATCATCTTCAAACATCTTGACATCAGACCAAGCTCTCCTTAGTGCATTCATGAGAGTGAATGAATCATTCTTTTGAGTCATATCATTTCAATAAATCGGTTAGATTAATTAATTTAATGCAGATGTTCACAGCTCCCCGGATCAACAAAGCTACTGTTTGACTTCACAAGTTTTAAAATAAAGTGTATGGACCACTTTTATGAGACATATATTGTGTTTTCTGTGCTTAAAGTTCACCCAAAAAATGAAAACATACTCACAGTTAAGCCATAAAAGATGTAGATGAGTTTGTATCTTCACTGGAACAGATTTGCGGAAATTATATTTTGAGGAGCATTACATTACTTACTCACCCATGGATCCTCTGCAGTGAATGGGTGCCGTCAGAATGAGAGCCCAAACTGCTCATAAAAACATCACAATAGTCCACAAACAATCCACATGAATCTAGTCCATCAATTAATGCCTTGTGAAATGATAATTTGTGTTTTTGTAAAAAACAATCTATCAATAAACCATCACTTCCGGCCAAAATAATCCATAATAATGTTTCCTACATTGGAAAATGTTTATCCCCTGTTGTCCTCTCACATCAAAATCTACAGACATACTTGTTTAGAACTGATGTGGACTGTTTTTGCTCATAAGCAGGGCTTGGCCTGTGCAGATTTCTCTCCTGATTCAGACGAGACAACTTTTTCAGTGAAGAAAGCAATATTATGGATAGAGGACCTATATTTTAGCCAGAAGCAATAGGCCTAGTTTGAATTTGTCATGAATTTGTTTATTACAAAAACAATTTTTCACTTCACAAGACGTTAATCTATGGACTGGAGTCGTGTGGATTACTTGTGGATTATTGTGCTCTCATGACATTCTTAAAAAAATAATTTAAGTTCCATGAAAAAAAAAAAGAAAACCATAGAGGTTTTGAAATCACATTAGGTTGAGCAAATAATGACAGAATTTTCACTTTTTGGGTGAACTGTTTCTTTAAGTGCACATGGGTGTGTGTTCAATGTAGTGTGTGGCCATCTGATTGCTTGCTCTGTAGTAGCAATTCCTCTGTGTAAACATGCTATAAATACTCATTAGTAAAAACAAGAGGATGCCACAAATGCACACAAACACAAAGAGCAAGAGTGCAACACCTCACAGCAACAATAACAAGAGTGACTAATTTAATTAGCACTATAAAACAAGTCCAAAAAAGCCAGAGCCCGTCCTCTTCTCGTTCATCCTTAATGACAGAATTAATCAGCAGTGTCTTTACACATCTAATCTTAGAGGACACAATCTCAATTATTTTCTCTCTCCCCACTTTGGCACTTTTTGTAAATCAGTCCACACTTTTGTCATTGTGTAATGTCAGAAAGACCCAACAAACCACCAGCCTGCCTGTAAAACCTGGTGTCATTTTAATTAACTCCTCTGATTAGATCAGTAATAAATCTTAGGCTGCTACAGAGACAGCTAATGATCAGGGGCAATTACTCGATTCAAATGAGCTCCGCCTTAATGGAGTCAGATTGTCGCCCCTCTTCTGTTGTTCAATCATTGTCAGCGAAGACGGACTGGCATTATACGCGGCTTCGAGAAATTACCATGACTGTAGGTTTACATAATCTCAGTACACAATCTAATCATAATTTAATTTTGTAAAGAAATTCATATAAACACTGAAACAATAATTAGATGCAAGTGGAGGTTGAAGCATTAAGATTACTAACAGAAAATAAAAACTAAAGATGCTTTTGAACTGTTTTTCTCAATCATGTGCTAAAGCACTGTGGAAAATCTTTAGGAAACAAATCACCCAAATACAAGGCCCCCAGTGTTATGTTTTCCTGTTTGAAAAGCGAAAGTTGGACTCACGGGTCGGTGTTTCTTCTTCTTGCTGTGTGTATGGGCCAGGCGAGGGTTGTTCTCCTGGTCAGAGTGGTGGTGCTGGTGGTTGTTGTGGTTGAGTCGGTCCTTGTGCAGGTCCATGCTCAGCCTGTTCGGCACTCGGCCGGGCTTCTTCTTGCGCAGCGGTCCTGCCTGGTTCTGTCTCCGCTCGTGGGGCTTCAGGGTCATGTCCTTCTGTTAAAAACAAACAAACAAAAAAACAGATATGAGCGTATAACACTACTTTTGGATTAAACATTTTGACACATGCCATCAAACTGGAATTTTTTTCTTTTCATAATAAATCTTATGGTGTGAAATTCATTCGTACTGTATGTGTTACTCTATAGGAAAAAAATTAAATAATTATAATATTATGTCAAAATGTAAGAACTTTTAAGCCTCTAAAATGGCTTTTCTGACTACTGACTTAACTAAGGGTCAGTGGGTGAAGACAGAAAGTGTTATAAAAATGATTCAAGATTCAATTAAATTTCAATAAATAAAACCAAGCCTTTCCAGACAGTATTTCCCACTATACACCACCATTCAAAAGTTTGGGCTTAGTAAAATAAAAAATAAAATGAGAAAGAAGAAAAAAGTTATTAATACGTTTATTCAGCAAGGGTAAATTCAATTGATCAAAAGTGACAGTAAAAATAGTTATAATAATTTTACTTTTACTTTCAATTTCAAATAAACACTGTTCTTTTGAACGTTCCATTAATCAAAGAATCAAAAAAGAATGCATCATGGTTTCAACCAAAATATTAAGAAGCACAACTGTTTTCAACATTGATAATAATAAGCAATGTTTCTTGAGCAGCAAGTCAGCATATTAGAGTGATTTCTGAAGGATCATGTGACACTGGAAACTGGAGTAATGATGCTGAAAATTCAGGTTTGTCATCACAGGAATAAATTACATTTTAAAATACATTGAAATAGAAAATAGTTATTTTAAATTGTAATAATATTTCACAAAATTCAAATTTTACTGTATTTTTGAAAATAAATGCAGCCTTGTGGAGCAAAAGAGATTCCTTTATAAACATATTACTGACCCCAAATTTTTTAAAGGGATAGTTCACCCAAAAATGAAAACTCTGTCATTTTTATTTTCTTTGTGCACAAAAAGTATTCTCGTAACATAATAAAATTAAGGTTGAACCACTGATGTCACATGGACTATTTTAACAATGTTCTTACTACTGTACCTTTTCTAGGCCTTGAATGTGTCAGTTGCATTTCTGTCTATGCACAGTCAAAAAGCTCTCAGATTTTATTAAAAATATCTTAATTTGTATTCTGAAGATAAACAAATGTCTTACAGATTTGGAAAGACATAAAGGTGAGTAATTATTGACAGAATTTTCATTTTTGGTTAAACTATCCCTTTAACAATAGTGTGCATTCATTTTGACTCTAAAATACGTAAAATAAAGGGAATGAGGGTTATGTAAACGACATGCTATTTCCTGTCGTTAAGGACCATTAATAAACAGCATGAAGGCCATTCCTGCTATATACTGAATGTATTGTTTGTACTAAAACACATTACACAACTTAAGCAGTGCACACGTCAGTAGGAGTATACTTGTCTACCCACAGCAAACACTGTTCTGCCAAGCTGCTAAATAAAATAATCTTTACCCCACAGAAAAACAAGCATTTTGATAAAAGGAGTCTGAAATACATCAGAGGAAGCAGAGGAGCAGCGCTCCAGAACTTTCTCATCCACAGAGGACTCTAGACAGGAAGATCAACATTCAATATGACAAAGCTCATCTCTGCAGGGGAGCTGTGTATCTTCACATATCTCTGCTTACAGAAGCAATCAATTACACTATTATACTCCAGCTACAGAGAGATAGATACTTCCCGTGCCAAAACAGTACACTAAAGGAAGGGAAAGTGAGACATTCGATACAGTTCAGAAAAGGAACGCCTACTAGAAGCAACAGCGCAGTGACTTAGCAACCCTTAGAGATTCAGAATATTTCATGCATGATGAAAATAAAAAAATATATTTAAAAAAAGAACACATTCAAATGTATCACTGTTTCCACAAAAACATTAAGCACACTGTCTACAACTGTTTCTTGAACACCAAATCAGCATAGAATTATTTCTGAAGGATCATGTGACACTGAAGACATCACAGGAATAAATTACATTTAATATCAAAACATATAATAAAATATATCAAAATAGAAAACAGCTTTTTTAAATTGTAATAATATTTCACAATAATGTCTTTACTGTTTTTAATCAAATAACTACAGCCTTGGTAAGGATAAGAGACTTATTTCAAACACATTACTCATTTCAAACGTTTGAAAATTAATGTGTGTGTATTTTCCTATTAAAAATGGGGAATGCTGGGAACATTTTTGAGTGGTGAAGCATATGAATCCTTGAATCTGAGTTTTGAATTGATTCACTGAAGCTGACAGTTTGAAATGATTCACAAAAACAAATGTGTTTCTTTTTTTTGCTACTGTAGTTTAAAACATCTGTTTTAACGCTTTTCATACACAAATTACAACATAAGGCATCACAAAACTATTCTAATGACACACTCTTAAAGGGGTCATATGATGCGATTTCAATTTGTCCTTTCTCTTTGAAGTGTTACAAGCTCTTGGTGCATAAAGAATTATGTGGAAAATATGTTTTTTGAACCTTAAACCGCATAAACACATTTCATTACACCAAATACACAAAATAATGTTCTTTTTAGCAACATCATATGACCCCTTTAAGCAATCTCAATGGCGAAATAAAGTACATTACAACCTTTGTCCAAAAATACAAGACCAGTTACAAAATGATGGGCAGCAAAGTGCTGTTTTTAATGTAAAAGTAATGATCATACGCCTCTCCACAGGGCCAAGGTTTTCATATCTAACTTCAGAGCTGTAGAAGACTGTCCTTTTTATCTTGTTTTCAAGAGCTCAGCCATTTTTCTAAAATGACAGCTCCTTTTACGCTCGTCATTTTAAGCTCTGTGCGTGTGTGTGAGTAAAATAATGTTGGTGTGCGATAAAAATGAGTAATGGCTTGTTTCTTCTCTGATTCAGACAGTAGTTTTAAAAGCCTTCAGTTTCATCAGAAAATATGTGTATAAAATTAAACATGAGCAAATGCTTATATACACATCTGTGTGTTTATATTGCATCAACTCAAGCCTCCAGGTGATTAAATTCACCATTTCTCAAACGTCAAGCAAAGTGTTTTGCTGTATCTGATGCAAACCTTCTAACGTGCAAGTGTGTGTGTGTGTTTGAGAGGAGATATACCATCAGCCCTCATCCACCTGCGGGACTGATCCATCATGTTAAACTTATGTACCAAATCAGATTACATGCTTCAGAGACATTACATGTTTAATAGCCTTGTTCATGTACTCAGAAACATCAAAAGAACTCTCGGCTGAGCAGACGGCGCATGTCAGGACTGCAAGATACGACAGGCTGATAACCAGCCATCAACTCTTCAGCTCTGATAGAGCACTCTGAGTATTTGTGCTGAGGGACAACCTCTATTCATGCCGTATCTCTCTATTCAGCGATCAGAATCATTCAGACTCAAAAAATCAGGCCGTAATTGATTCATTTCAGCTGCTTGAGAGGAGAGGTTCCTCTTAAATGACATTCAGACGAGGACGAGGATGTGTTCAGACATACTACTTACTATATTTGAGAGTAAGCAATATGTAGGCATGGAATACTCAAATGAACAGACAAAACTGTGTATCCCACAATGCATTTAACCACTTTTAATGTGCTTAATGACTCTGTGTAATCAAACTGCCAAAGGTTAGGATATCACTCATAATTGCAGTAGAAATACAACAAAATAAAAAATTACTTCAATGAGATATTATATATAATGAGATATTTAAAAATAGTATGCAGTTGACAATATATTCTGAACAATAATATCTATTAAAAGGAATACCTCATCCGAGAATTAAAAATTGCTCAAAATGTACTTACCTTTAGGCCATCCAAGAGATGAGTAGATGAGTTTCTTTTTATATTGGAACAGATATGAAGAAATGTCACATTATATCACTTACTAGATGGATCCTCTGCAGTGAATGGGTGCCGTCAGAATGAGTCCAAACAGCTGATAAAAGTATCACAATAATTCACAAGTAACCCACACATCTCCAGTCTATCAATTAAAGTCTTGTGAAGTAAAAAGCTGGCCGCTTGATGTTTTTATCAGCTGTTTGGACTCTCATTCTGATGGCACCCATTCACTGCAGAGGAGTCAATGGTGAACAAGTGATTTCATGCTAAATTTCTCCAAATCTCTTCCCAGAAAAAATAAACTAATCTACATTTTGGATGGCCTGAAATTGTGTAAATTATCAGCAAATTTTCATTTTTGGGTGAACTAAGTATCTAATCTAATTATTTAGATTATCCTTTAACTTCAAAATGCATCCAAGTTCGATCAAAAAGGCCATAAGAGCATACACAATAGGCATTGATGTATGAAGGGAGACTTTAGAGGCTGGAGGAATATGGGGCGGTCTGGAAACTGGCTGAAATGACAGAAAAGCACATGAGATTATAAAGGATATGGAAAGTGAGTTTGTCAAGTATACTGAGCTTGAACTTGAATGGCTTTTCCACAGCAATCACGTCCATGATCACTAGCACTCGAGTATGTGCTGAACCACAGCCAAGGTGGGTCTGGGACACATAATTGAATGGATGGGCCTAATTCAATGAGCTTTTCTTCTGCAGGAACTACAATGATCTTTCGACAACATGGCAAACTTCATTAATCCATCTGTAAGCACATCTGGCCCTAATGTGCATCTTTCAGTGTGAATTAAGTATAACAACATGTGATGCTGGCAGAGGAAACATTAGAAGTTCACTCTGGGAAAACATCTGACGATAAATTGGGTTTGCTCATCTATACTTGTCTAGTCTATCCTTGGAAAAAACAACAAAACCTACTTTTTTGGTAAAGAGCTCTGTTCTCTATTCTAGAAGTAAGAAAACAGTTGTTTTTTGTCTTTCTGGGCATTTTTGTTCAAAACTCTCATATCTGTCTTCCTTTGCCTGTAGCATTCTTATCGTATAGCACAAACTGATAGGACAAAATGTTTATCATTAGTGCCAAAAACGTCAAATAAAGAAAAAAAACCTGCTTTCAAATTCTGCTATGTTAAGACAAAGAGTGGCTTCCATTTCTGAGAAAACTTGTTTTAATTTTTTGTTTTATTTGTATATTTTTTGCAATTTCCCAAGAGATTTAGCGAGGTAAACTTTGGATACAAGAACAGCCCTACATCTACCCACAAATACACATAACACACAAGCTCCCTAGAGTTCACTTTGCTGCCTTGCTTTCTAGAAGTTCTTCTTTTGCTGTGGGGACTTAAAAACACCTCTGTACTCTCTCACACACAACATCACTCAAAGGCAGCAGCTTTCATGTGCAAAGTAGGTTTTTACAGTCTGCACAGGTTTAATCTTTCATCTCCTTCACCACGACAATGTATGATGTCTGAACAGAAAGAAAGACACATTCAGACAGACAGACAGACATACCCCCTCAGATTTATCAGCAAAGCAGATTCTCAATCCAACTTTTTTGAATGCAAAACTTAAATAAAATGGACTAAATCAAAATCAATTAAAAATACTAAAATTGTAAACAGTCTAAAAATATTATAATTGTTAAAAGGTTATAGATGTTAAATGTTATAGATGCTGAAGGTTTTTTTCCTACCCAAATGCTGGGTTGAGCCTGTTAATCTGAAAATATTACCCAATTATGAGGTAAAAATAAGACAGTATTCCTGTAAAAATTAACTACCATAAATCAACTCATTATGCTGAGTTAAATGAACAATACAACATACTAAGTAAAAAAAAACATGGTTGAGTTTGTCCATATTTGACCCATCCATGGGTTGTGTGAGTGTAGAAATAACTTTAGTTAACTCAATAGTTAAAGGGATAGTTCACCCAAAAATGAAAAATTCTGTCATTAATTACTCACCCTCATGTCGTTCCAAACCCGTAAGATCTTCATTCATCTTCGGAACACAAATTAAGATATTTTTGATGAAATCCTAAAGCTTTCTGACCCTGCATAGACAGCAATGCAACTGAAATGTTTAAGTCCCAGAAAGGTAGTAAGGGCATCGTTAAAATAGTCCATGTGTCATCAGTGGTTCAACCTTAATTTTATGAAGCCATTAGAAAACTTTTTGTGCGCAAAGAAAACAAAAATAATGACTTTATGCGGCATGGTATTCTCGTGAATACGCGTCGAATATTGAAACGGAAAAGACGACACTGTTGAATAAAGTCATTATTTTTGTTCTCTCTGTGCACAAAAGTATTCTCGTAGCTTCATAAAATTAATGTTGAACCACTGATGTCACAAGGTTCTTACTATAGGGTTGTGCCGATAGACGATAGTATCGTGTATTGACGATAGTCAAAGATACAGCATGTGGCTGATGCCTTTGACGATAGCAAGACGATTATTATTATTATTATCAGCAGGCTAGGAATACTATCTAATTAATATTAAGGCTTATTTGTTGCATTATATTTCTTTTTCCATGTTTTTACAGTGTTGCGTGTTATTATAACCAATCACACACGATTATGCTGAGCTTATGAAGGCAATGACCAATCAGAGGCGTTCAGAGGAGTCATCACCGAAACAGAGGAGTTCCGTTGTTCATGGTGCGCTGACTGAATTCTGACTCACGAATTTTCTCATCATAAACAACAAGGTGCAGATGTACGTGCAATGTAAGTATAAGAGATTTATTCACCATACAGTGTAGATTCACTGATTATAACGGGAGTGTTTTTAAAGTGCATAAACTCACGCTAGACTGAGCTTGTGATGATGTTCTTTGGTAATGTAATGTTCTTTGCTCTGTGATGATGTTCTGTGGTAATGTAATGTTCTTTGCTCGTTTTCTGTAGCTGCTTTTTGAATAACTGAGGAAATGTAAGCATTATAATTAGTAACTTACGATGTTTCTATTAATTTGTTATCATGTTATCATACAAATTCAGTCATATTAAAAACATTAGGCTGCTTTTAGCCTTACACTGGAGTTGGTTCACTTTCCGGCAATGAAACGAAGTAAATAAATAATTAAATAAATTCGAATGATAATATCGTGTATCGGCAATCTCACAGGCTGACGATAGGACAATATGAAAATTGAGCATATCGCCCAACACTATCTTTCTACATTTCTGGGCCTTGAATGTGGTAGTTGCGTTGATGTCTATGCAGGGACAGAAATCTCTCGGATCCCATAAAAATATTTTAATGTGTGTTCCGAAGATGAACTGACAAAAAAACTAATAAATTAAAAATAAAATAAATTATTAATAATAATAATAATGATAAAAATGTGTGTATAAATTATGGATCAATTTATTTCTACTTATTAGTATAATTATTACATGCATTAGGAACAAACAATATTATAATTAATGTATAATTAACATTAAAATTAGGGTAAACAGTGAAAAAATATGTAAGTAATGTAATTTAATGTAAAGAATACAAAATTTTTATTCTTGACTTATCTTGCCTAGGACCAAAAAAAAAGAGAAGAAAGACAACATAAAACAGTATGTGACATACTATTTATTCTATAGCGTGCTGTTTCTCAACCCGTGATAATAATCTAAGGTATTTTTTCCTCTGCGGTGTTGTGCTAAAACATCCTCCTGATTCATTAGTGACACATATGAGGGCTGTGCTCACTATCCTACAGATGCAGGGGATGCTGACGAGGCAAACAGGAAAACTCCCACTCTCTTTACCCAGCAGTAAATGAGAGAGACAGAAAGAGAACAGCATGGGAGAGACCTGCACTTCGATCCCATTCCGTGATTAAACCTCTGTTCTACAGCAGAGCCACTCCAGGGATCAGTTCCCCTGCCAAGCGTAACTACACAAGCTTTTGTGAGATGGAGAGAGATTCTGTCCATGGCCTCTCTGTTTTATTAGTCTTATCTGTGGCCCTAAGGGAAGATATTACTTCTTTAGCCAAAAAAAAAAAAGAGAAAGAAATAACGAAAAAACTGCACTAACAGGAAAGCACAAGACATAAAGTGTTGCTTTGAGACGGCGCAAGCAGCAATAGGCTTTTGTGACCAAGCAAGCACCGATTTAGAAACATAACACAGCAATTTAGTTCCATTCCAAAGATGGATGGAGGGGGTGAAGTAGATGAAATGAGAGGGACCTGTGCCCTCCACATGAGTGAGTAAACACCACACGTCCATCTGTCTTCTCATTGAGTCAGGCTCTACACTGCAAACACATGCTTTAGCAAGTTTCTGCCTTGTTTTTTTTTTTTTTTTTTTTTTTTTCAGAAAATTATATAAATATTCTGGTGTGAAATGGTGTATGATAGGAATAAAGGCCCGTTCACAACAAGTACGATAATTCTAAAGATAACAATGATAACTGTATTATCGTCCACACCAAAGGATGATAGTGTTCTGTTCATTATAAGCATGCGCTGCAGTTTTGTCATCTCTTTAAGCAAGATGACTTTTGATTGGCTGTCAATGTTATAATCATTCATAAGTTGAAAATGTTTCCAATGATATCATTCTTCTGTGTCGCTACCATTACAGAATTCTTTTTAACACTGTAACTTTAACATTACAGTTACAGTCCTTTAAACCATTGCCACACTTTTTCTAACCTTAATAAATTCTGTTAGAAAATGCCAATGAGGTAGAAAATAAACTTCTAAAAAATTGCTATAAAAATAAAAGACTGTTCTATTGAACTTTTATCAAAGAATTCAATTCTTAAAAAAAAAAAAAAAGGTTTTCACAAATTATAAAGCAATACAACTAGTTTCAACATTGATAATTCTTTCTTGAGTATTTCTACTGGAGTAACAGCTGCTTAAAATTCATAGAAATAAATTACATTTTAAAATATTAACTTAGTAAACAGTGTTTTTTAAATAGTAATAATATTTCACAATATTACTGCTTTTACTGTATTTTTTATTAAATAAATGCAGCCTAGGTGAGCGTAAGAGACTAACCATTAAAAAAATCTTGCAGACTCCCAACTTTTAAATTTCAGTGTGTATATATGCTGTTAAAACACACAGGCACACACACACACACACTCACTAACTAAGCCATTCGAGGCCATGCATTACACTGATTTTACCATGGCCTCTTGTGACTTATTGCTTTAGTAACAGCAGGGGAGAACAAGCCGATGGCCTTCAAATGCAGGTTAAAAGAAATCAACTCTATTACAACAAAGGTCAACCACCCTCCACCATCCGGCACTCATCAAAGAGAATATTTCATTAGCTCGACTCAATAAGCAATTCGGAGAACGATAAGAGCAGGTTTAAAGATGTAACTAATTAAAGGCCTGGCCTATCTAAAGAGTGTGAATCCTTAGAGGGAAGGGGAAATGAAGACCCCATACAGACCGAAGAGGTCATGCATGGTCTGCATGAAAGGCAAACATCTTGTTCTGAAATCAATCACCATGACAGGAAGGGAGAGGAGCTCGTGCTTTGAAGCCCTCTGCCTTCTTCCGTCCAAGTAATGGAGCTCAATCGCTGACAGATGGAGGGAGCGGCGGGGCGGAAGCGAGGGAATGAATAAACGAATGAAGCAGTCTGTGTCCACGGGGGGCAAGCAGGTCATTCACGCTTGGGCAGTTTATACAGATTCACTGTAACAAAGCTGTTCCTTAATAGCAGAGATCTGGGCCGAACCGTATTTTCGTCACATTCTACGACACAGAACTTTTTAGAACTAGCTTTTCAAATGGAGCAGGTCATATGGTATTTTAAAGTATCCTAATATTGTGTTGGAGTCCCCTACAACAGGTTTAAATGCATCTAAGGTCAGAAAACATTGTAATTTTCTCACAATATACATTTAATATTAGAGTCATTTGCCAACCATTTCGAAACGATTCGTTCCAAGCAAGTTCGGAGCAAACCCCTCCCTTCCATAAGCCTACTCTGCTCTGATTGGTCAGCTGGCCAAGTCTGAGGAGAGCTGGCACAGAGAGGAGTCCTTTAGCAAGTTAGCGAGCGCTACCATTGACAAAGCACCTTTACATAAAACAATAACATAGTGCTCCAATCCGTTCTTATAATAATGACATAAAATACAAAAACACTTATGGAAGCGAATCGTGCCCACAGCTAAAGTTTAGCTGCTAAACTGTGAACACTTAAAACAATAATGGTGGAAACGTTATCCGAGTGCTAACGTGACTAACTGATGAAACAATACAGTTTGTAAACCAAAATAATATGTCTACTGTAATGTTTGAAGAACGACAGACAAAAGACGCTCTGTCTTAACTTTTAATCAGAACGCAGAACAGTTGTATCACAGGCGCAGCAGCCTAACTAACCCGCTCGTCTCTCCCGCTTTAACCCTATAACTGCCGGTGCAGCAAAATAAACAGCAATTTCACAATGATTATAAAGTCTGTGTGCTACACTACATTCTTTATTATTAAACGAAGTAATTAGAACAACGTCAGTCTACATTAATCGACACATTCTGCCGGTGCAGCAAAATAAACCGCAATTTCACAATGATTATAAAGTCTGTGTGCTACATTACATTCTTTATTATTAAACGAAGTAATTGGAACAACGTCAGTCTACATTAATCAACACATTCTTAGGAAATAGTGGGTTCACAGTGAATTATCCGAACTACTTCAGTAATATCGTGCTTTACCTGGAAACCTAAAGCTGCACTAGGTGTACATCACATATTAGCACAAAAATTTGATATTTTGAGCACTCAATTGAAAATGTACACATAACGTATCAATCGTACTTACAGGTTGTAGTTCGTAGAGCTTGTTAGTCCAAATTAAGAAGATTAGAAGCCAACGAAGATAAAAGCCAAGCTTAGAGAAGCAGTCCGTGTTAAAATGACATGCACACAAAAAAAGGTTCGAATTGGATTTTTGTGGTATCTTTGAACACTGCGTCTTCTCAACATGATGTAAACACACTAACTAGCGGAAGTGTTTGTGGGCAGGTCAGACTCTGTTCGTATTTCACGGGCAGGCGGGGATTATGCGGTATACCGGTAACAGGCAACAGAATCGAAAATATGACGACTCGTTAAGGCGATTCAGAATGGACTCTCTCTTTTGAGAGACAGTATCTTTATTTATCATGCACTTTTTTGATTAACAACTTTGCAGATTGTTTTCATTTAAGGATAGCTATGTTATAAACGGCAAAAGAGATATTTTTCAAAAACCCATATGACCTGCTCTTTAAACAAATGTTCACCAGGTCGTATTAGGGAAACATCCTAACCCAGAATCCTATCTTATCTGTTTAGTAACATGAGGATTTCAGTTATGATCTCATTTAGAACATCCTAATTTATGACTTAAAGGGACAGTTAAACTAAAATTGAAAATTCTGTAATAAACTTACCCTCATGTCATTCCTATGGAATCTTGTTTCCACCCCAGCATTAAAGTGCACCCCACCCCAGATTACCTTTTTAAAAAGGTTATTGCAACTGGTTTTTTTTTTTCAGAATTTGAAGATATAAAATCAGATATAAATGTGCAATTTTGAGAAGAAAAGTTGGAATTGTAAGATTTATTCGCAATTGTGAAAAAAAAATTCCAAAGAGATAAAAAGTCAACCATTGCTGCATCCCAATTCGCCTACATATACTATGCCCTAAAAGTAGCCTATGTACTCTTTTTGTAAGGAAACGGTACATACTTTTGAGTATGTGGAAGAATAGTAGGCAAGCTTAGTAGGCAAGACATACTACTTCGTCATAACTGCATCTTTAACGGACACTCTGTTGCTTAGTTACATGCATTCTGTCACTGTTTAAACTGCACTGTCAATCATCTTATCATGAATATTATCTTATTCTTAACTATTAATATTTTTTTCAGAATTTAAAGCGGAAACGGGATTCCATTCATTCCAAAACTGTGTGACTTTATTTGTATGGAACATAAAATAATATTGTTAAAAATACCTTAGTGTTTTAAACCAAGCATACTGCAGCATGATAGATGATTCTAAAACAAACAATATGCAGTCTGGAGTTTCTTTAGTGTGGTTGTTTCGTGTACTAAATGATTAGCAAAGTGCTCTCCTGTGGTTCTAAGCCATACAATCAAACCACAAGATGAGAAGCATCAAAGAGCAACTCAAGAGCACATCAAAAGCCGCCAAACAGGTTGCTTCGTGAGAGTTGCCTTTTATGTTATGAGAGGGCAAAGTCTTTTAATTAAATTCACGCGAGACAAAAGAATCAATTGGTCCGAGAGCAACGTCTGGATTTAGCCCAGGCAATTAACATGATTATAATAGTCATTTAATTCTACGGGATAAAACACTTTTCCAACAGCTGGCTTCAGCCAGTTTTTCAACATCAGAATGAAAAATAAGGGAAAACTCAAAAGGGGCTCTGGGGGTAATTATTAAAAATGTAATAGCTTTATAACTGATGAGTACAAAATGATATGAATAATTGTTCATGGCTTTAATGTTTGAACCCCAACCTATGCTAGACACTGCAATGAGTTCACACGAGGCCCATTTCAGTGTTTGTACTGCATATAAAACAGTAATGTTAAGTTAAATTTAGTTAAATAGGTCAAATAAAGTGTACACTATTACAGCCCATTACGACAACAAATGCATTATGAAAGAATTTTATTTTATTTTTGAAAAAAATACAGTAAAAATAGTAATGTTGTGAAATATTATTATAATTTAAAATATTTATTCCTTTGATGCAAAGCTGAATTTTCAGCATCATTACTTACAGCGTCATATGATCCTTCAGAAATCATTTTAATATGCTGATTTGAACATTTCTTATTATCATCAATGTTGAAAACAGTTGTGCAGCTTAATATTTCTTGGGAAAACTTTTTTTTTTTAGAATTCTTTGTTTAAAGATTTCAAAAGAGCAGCATTTGTTTAAAATAGAAAAGTTTTGTTTATAAATGTCTTTACTGTCAGTTTTGATGAATTTAATGTATCATTCCTGAAAAAAAGTATACAATTCTTTAAAAAAGAAGTAGCAACAACTGCCTTCTTTTTAAAAATGATTCTGTATGAATGAGACAATAAATAATTCACTCAGTTGAATTGATTGAAACACTAATTCTTACAATAAAATAAGCGACTGTCTTTATGAATCACTGAATCATTCAATCAAGTGATTTGTTTATAAACACTTGTTCATTTAGGATATTGCTGAAATATTTACAGTATAAACAACAGTATAAAAATTAATGCTATGCTCTTCCGTATTACATCAAAGCCTTAAACAGTAGTAGTATGTGGTGCAGTAATTTGTAGTGTATTTTACTGTACATATAATGTTAAGTAGGCTATAGTAAGTATAGTGTGACAGTATACGATGCGCAATGGGTTTTTACTGTAATGTAGCAGACTGTGCATTGTTAGTGAACAGAGTGTGTGTTGTAGACAGCATGTTAGTGGTGTATTCTAGTGCTGGGTAAGGCTGCAATATGAACAATGTTCTCACCGAGGGCTCGTCCATTCACTGTGACACATGACCTGATTCTTCACCCGCAGGCTAACAACACCCGCACACACAATGTTACAAAGGCTTCTGAAGAAGAGCTCTGCTGCCCACTTATTACACACACTCTCTATCAGTTTACCCTTTTAACCTATGGCTTTCTCTCCCTATCTCTCTAGCTGCAGTGACTCATGGGCAGTAATCCACACTAACACCTCAGGAGTGCTGAGGTTCATTACACATTCAAACACTCCACTAAACACACTAGATCCTGAAGTCTGTTTTAAGATGGTGTGCTTTTTATGCTGATGTCAAATCAATAAAAAAGGCAACCCATCGGTCAGCAAATTGTTCGATACACACCATCACTGGTTTATGCTGTGATCATTGTTTATGCTCACCATTGTTCTATTCTTCTCCAGAGAAGTCACAGGTTTTTGTCTGGATGTTGAAATCTAGATGTTTTGAAACCTTTGGCAACACAGGCAGGTGTGAATATGCACTTATGCTGCCCAAAAAAGCTGTATAGGGAGACAGCTCAACCGAGTTTTGAATCACAATCCAACCCAATAAAAGCAAACTGTCACCACTTTGAACTTAAAGGCCAATTCAGTAAAAAATGCATTGCTTTTGCATGTGGTTTTTAACACTGCTACCTGTAATTCAGATGTTATTTGCACTGTACAATGAAACACATGTGAATTTCCATGTAAATTTTATTATAGGTTGTGCCTTGTTCACCAAAGTCTGCAGTATTTGCTGTGGAAACTAGTCATTAAATTAGGACCTAAAATCAAAATCTCGATTAACCGAACATTTTACCTTGATTACGATTAATGAATGATTGTTTTATTTATATTTCACTGACAAGGTTTGTACTGTAAATATACTCAACTATCAAGGGTGGGATATTTTTTTCTAATTAAAGAGTGCATTTCTTATCTTTGTGATTTAATTGAAAGAAACAAACTATGGTTATTCATTGCATTTTTCTAACAATTTAAATCAAAGCTCACATTTCTTGAAAGGAAAACGTCTTATGAAAAAAAGTCACATTTTAGGTTGAATGTAAAAAGGATATTTTCACATTAAAAAAATATGTAAAAAGCATATTTTTACACTGCTTTGGTTGCTCAGATGACTCGGCATTCGAGTTCTATGTTGCTTCCATGCCGCTGTCTGGACGGAGTCACGTGATTTTTAGTCCATTTTTTTAAATTAAAAGGGTCATATGATGTTGCTAAAAAGAACATTATTTTGTGTATTTGGTGTAATGAAATGTGTTTATGCGGTTTAA
>NW_015542477.1:1578662-1578806 GCF_001515605.1 Sinocyclocheilus anshuiensis
AGCGCGAAGTTGAAGTATTTCCTCAGCGACCAGCACAGATCAGCTGCAGGCATGACGACGCGATATCATCCTCTTTTGGAAGGTAGTGCTGGGCGGTATGACCAAAAATTTATATCACGGTATTTTTCAAAATTATACCGGTTT
>NW_015542477.1:1578816-1582600 GCF_001515605.1 Sinocyclocheilus anshuiensis
CAAACTGAAAAAAACAACAAACAAAAAAGTGCATGTGATATTAACAGACGAACTACGCTCATATTTATAATTCCAAACAATCAGTAAGCGACAGGTGCTAGGAAACGCTGTTTTGTACGCAATTATTGACGAGTCGGCTGCGGTGCGGCTAACTGAATGCGCAACTTCTCTGCTGCTCACTGCACAGAACAGACGCCGAGAGAGGTGACACTTCTCCGGGAAAGTCAGACCTCGCGTAACTTTTATAAAGAATATCTCTTTGGATTTGAGACTTTAGTCTTTGCAACTTTACAGATCTTCTTTATGCACCAAGAGCTTGTAACACTCCAAAGAGAAAGGAAAAATTGAAATCGCATCATTTGACCCCTTTAAAGCAATTGCCCTTAGCGATCCGACGGAGGGAAAAACGCTGGGGAAAAAATGCGATTGGGCTAGTTTTGGTCCAGTTTCGAATAGCAATCGGGCTTGTTTTGTTTTCGCAGAACTGGCAACCCTGAGGAAAGTATTAACAGGATTGAAAAACCGAAATAATCCAAATTGGGAAAATTACGTCGGTTAGAGTTTCTGAACTTCGGTTTCAATTACTTTTCGATTAATCGTCCAGCCCTACGTTAGATGAATTTTAATTACAAAGAGATACATGTTTCTGTGTATTTTCTATTAGTCATCTAATCAAATGATAGAGAAGAGAATAATAACCAGCTCCAGAGTTTAGCTGAATTTAAACAAACAGAAATATTAGCGGGTGCGATTCATATTGAATTCCCTCTCACACTCTTTTCACACATATTGCTTTCTTTCTTTCTCCTGCTGTTTGCTTTCCAGTGATCAGGATCCTACTGCCGTTCTATTCTCGTCTGTTTGTGTCGAGCCGATAACATCTACAAAAGAAGAGCAGTTAGTGCTAACATTACCTCAGTGCGCTACCATGGAGAAAAGGCTGTGCATTTTAATCAAAAACACATCTGAGAAACAGTATAAAGAATGAAATGCATCATGAGCGAAATACATCACACACAGCCACATAAATATGTTCCCATAAACCTTTTTGGTGACCTCATGCCAGTCCGCTTGCGGGATTCCATGGCTTGAGCCCCGTGTGTCGTACAGGCAATGTTGCCTAGCAACAAGGTAGAGAAAGCAGATCAGTAAATTTTGCTGATGAAGTCTAGCCAGCAACAGCCACCGAGCGAGAGATCGCATAATCCATATCATCTTACATTGTGTTCCTCTCCTCAAATTTATCAATAGTCTACTTTTTCTACAGTTCGGTTCCATTAATTATACTTTTAATTCTTTCTTTTGTACCTGTGCTCCACCCTCTCTAGGAATATTGTCATTTTAGAGTATTATAAAAAAACAACTACTGATGATCTGGCTCATTAATTTGTATAGTGCTGTAGACAATTCGGTGTTTGCAAACAGATATGACGTTTTTTGTGGGCGGAGCCTATCTGGTGGCAGAAAATTACAGTTTTCAAGTAGCAGTCTGTGGAAGCCATGGAATAAAATATTTATTTAAAAAAAAGGTAAATTTGAGTTTATAAATTCCGACTTTGTCCTTGCAATTCCGAAATTATATCTTACAATTCTAATACGAAAAATCAACTTGTCATTCTCTCTTTTCCCCTTGGCTCAGAATCATGAGTTTATATGCCACACTTCTGGCTTTTTTTCCTCAGAATTGACAAACTCGTATTGTTGAGTTATATCGAGTTATAAAGTCTGAACTAGGAGATATAAACTAGCATTTGCGAGAACAAAGTCAGAATTATGAGGCAAAATAGGTAAATATTGTGAAAAATTGTATAGGTTTAAATTGTATTTCATGCTGTAACTGTAGGGCTAATACTATATGTCCGCTATGAACTGCATAAGTGAATATTATGTAGACCTATTGTTTAAATCAAATTTATGCTTTAAAAGTAGAGTAATCACTGCACGTTTCATCCATAGTCTGTCCATTTAAATGTCTGCGTTGAGCTTCAAATGGTGTCTTTAATGACAGCATTCTATAAAAATTATTTGCTGATTACAAGTAAAATAAAAATCACTAAAACAAAAACAGTTTTGGATTGCATCATGAACTGTGGCATTTTAACTCTCAATTCCAGTTGAATACTACATTTAAAAAAAAAATAGTCATCTACATAATGTCTTATTGGTAACAAATTCTCTATACACTGCACTAGTTCAGACATTACATAGGGGAATATTTCCACTTGCACCATACAGAAACAAAAGTTCAATGTGACGTCAAAAATTTAACATGTCACAAAGAACTTGTTTCCATCAACACATGCAGCCACCCTGACTGCAAGGCCTGCTCCTTACAGACAGCTGGATCAAATCTTCTCTCAGTCCAACTGTTCCTCCAGTTCCAATTCTACGATTCCAAAACAGCCGCATGCTAATGGAGCCATGATTCTACGACCCTATTAAGTTCCATTTCATTCCATTCCCACTATACGTACATAAACCACCGCAGACATACACAAACCCAACCTTCCTGAGGGGTCGTGATGGGCCACCTGCTCCAGTGCAGGCCTGAGGGGCTTTAAACTAACAATGTAACGTGAAGCCCCTCACTCTTCCTCTATACTAATTAGACCTGAATCGAGAGAAAACCACACCAATAAGGCAGATTTAACATCTTACCTCAAGTGAGCTAATGAGAGTTTACAGATTCATTCTGAAAAGCTCATTGACTGCACACAGACTCTGTGAAATCCTGGCATGGCTGTGGTAAAGACGCACATCATGAGCCAAATTCTACAACAAAAAAAAAACTGTTTTGAGTGAAACAGTCCAAACAATGAAGCAAAACATGAAGAGCAGCTCAACACAAAGAGATTAGATAAATACAAAGTGAAAGCTTTGGCTCAAATGCATTAAAAATACTGACAGACACTCGAGACTTGTCCAAAACTGCATATCAAAGTGAATAGAATATCGGACTTATTTTTCCAACATCTGTCTCTAGTTGTTTTACCCTTAGACACTTTTTTTTTTTGGTTTTCTGTGTCTTACCAGTGCTATCTGCTTATGCAAGCATCACTGTTATTGTTGCACATACTAAGGATCAGGGATTTGAACAAACCCCTACCTAAGCATTAAACTTCAGTGTGTAACTCGTCCCAAACAATGCTACGCACATGGATGAAGCTTTTAGACATGGATGAAGAAACGATAATTGTTTCCTGATAAAGCAAATTCCTCAGATTTACACTACAGGAGGCACTCAAGCTAAGATATATATATATATATTTATACAACAGTTCGTTCTGGTTCTCAAATATGATTGGTTGAGAACCGTGAGATATTGTACTGGTATCGCTACAGGAACGCCCTTTCACAATTTTGTATCACTCCGCTTGTTCTAGCCGGGTCTATGTTTTTTTTTAATTATTCACTGAGCTAATCGTAGAGTACGTTAGTTAATATAAGAAGAAACGTCTAGCTTCGCGGTCTCTCTCTCTCTCATTTGGATGCATGTCTTGCCGCATTGTTTCTCTCTTATAACCTCATTATTTCTCACTAATAACCTAACTGAAGCAGCACATGCCCTTGATACGAATTCTAAAAGTGACGTATGTTTAACTGTCAACTTGAGCTTTGAATCCGTGGCGGAAGGAAGTAGTTCCGCACAAAAGAGGGTTTTATTAGGCACTCCTTTGTTTCTTTTTTAATTACACACATGTTCCGTCAAACTGTTGTATAAACGCAATATCACTCTCGTACTCGAGCGATACCGGCTCTATATCAGCATGGCTGTGATTAGGCC
>NW_015542477.1:1582662-1584493 GCF_001515605.1 Sinocyclocheilus anshuiensis
TAAAAATCGACGCGTTTCAGAAAGGCGGGGCATAGAGGAGAAACAATAATGTACAGTATGTGGAAAATAATGTGTTTTTTTAACCTTAAACCGCATAAACACATTTCATTACACCAAATACACAAAATAATGTTTTCTTTAGCAGCATCATATGACCCTTTTAATGTAACTTTTCTATTTAATATTACACTTTTTATCAGTACTTCGTTTTGAATCAATTGTATTTTTTAAATCAACATTTTGTGCACCGTTTGGGATTTATTTGAGGCATTTTTATTGTATTGTATTCACTTAATTTATTAATTCATTTTTACTATACTTTGCAAAATACAAATGATACAAGGCTGCAAAATATAAATGATGCATGTCAAATAATCAGAACACACTCCCGGCCAGATGTCTTTTAAATATCAGCTAAATAAATGTAAAAAATCATAAACCACGCGCTCACTGTCCTTCTAAAATCTCCTGTGTGATCTCTCACACCATCTAAAGTTAAAAAATAATGACATGTCAGATTATTTGAGATGGCTCTGATCCTGCATACCTCTACTGGAATCCAGCAAGACAGACAGCCAGCTGGTGTGTTTGGAAAGGTGTCAAACCCACATCTGCAGCCACTGACAAGTCAATAACAGCTAATGAGAGGTTTAGAGAGGCTCAGAGTGGCGTAAACACACACACACAGTCAATCATGTAAGAGGGTTATTATTGGGATAATTAAAGTGTGCTAGTTATTGTCTGATTAGGTTTCAGTTCCATAATTAACACTATAGGTACTATCTATAATCACACTTCTCTTCCACACATCATGTGTAAGCAAACAAACAGCATGTTGTGTTTACACGGCACAGCTGAGAGATGGTTCTGAAGCACGAACGACAGAAACAAGCAGTTGTTATGCCGTGAAGTCAGCCTTCCGTGACAAAAACAAACCCATCTAACCTTTCTCTTGCTCCCTGAAGAGCGCTGCCTGATTAATACGTTTTCAGACAACCTCCTTCATCTCTCCCTCTGTTTCTCTCTCTCTTCCGTCCACCAGAGCAATTATGGCTCTTAAGAGCACTAGATGAACTTCACAGTGAAGTGATCTGCAAGCGGCTAATTGGCTCCCCTCTAGTGGAGAGTGGCCTTCTTTTGTTGAAGTTGCTCCTTTAGATGGTTGTAATAGACCATCTGTCTGCTCTTCCATTAGAAACGCAGGCCTGCATGTTTGTTTAAGTGTGAAACTGTCATTATGAGTCATTAAAACAGCGACCGACACCTGCAGATCAAAACCCAGAGGTCTTTTCAGGATCACCTGTTCTATGTTAGTTAATATTCAAGTCTAACCTGATTCAATATAGAAGGTGACAAGCCTTTTTCATATGAATATGAATATATAAATCTGAAAAACGTTGACAGAGACACATCAGAATAGGATTAAATCCACCCAAGAGCAATAGATGTCCACTGCTGACTGACTCCAGGCTGATGTCTTTGGTTTTTGGACACAGAAAATGAGATATAAAAAATTTTGTGCACCCAAAATGCAGCCTCAGATATTTATGAAGTAATACTCTAAGAATGACTAGCGGGGTATAAAAGAGAAAAAAGGAGAAGGTATGCTATAGAAACATACAGTAGCTGTAGGCTATGTTGTCCTTTGCTAGCTGTCAAACAAACTGAGTGACAGACTGGAGACTGCTGCCGTGCCACCGGGAATCAATTACAAACCAGTGGAGCAGAAGTATGGACACTTTAATGCTGAAGTGTTATAAATTCACACACACACACACACACACACACACACACACACACACACACACACACACACACACACAAACAGAGA
>NW_015542477.1:1584518-1616725 GCF_001515605.1 Sinocyclocheilus anshuiensis
ATTCACACACACACACACACACACACACACACACACACACACACACACACACACACACAAACACAGAGGTGTCATACACTTAATTTGGTGAGGGGCACCAGTCGCATTTCTGGCTCTCTTGGTGGTCTAGGCATATACAGTCTAGGCAAAATTTATCTTTTTTGCATATACAGTACCATTCAAAAGTTAGGGTCAGTAAGATAAAAAAAATTTTTAAAAAAACAGAATAAATATTTTCATTCAGCAAGGATGCACTAAAACAAACAAACAAAAAAAGATTCCAGTCTCACTTTATTTTAAGGTCCAATTCAGACTATTAACTAAATATTAAGTGCAACTTCCGCCTAAATAAACTCCTAATTTGCTGATTATTAATAGTAAATGATGTTGTTAATAGTTAATAAATGCTGTTCTTTTGAACTTTGTTCATTAAAGAATCCTGAAAAACGTCTCCAAAAATATAAAGAAGCACTGTATTTTTACCATTGATAATAAATACTCATAAGAAATGTTTCTTGTGTACTGAATCAGCATTAGAATGATTTCTGAAGGATCATGTGACAATGAAGACTGGAGTAATGATACTGAAAATTCAGCTTTACCATCACAGGAATAAATTACATTATAAAATATATTAAAACAGAGGACAGTTATTTTAAGTTGTAATAATATTTTACAATATTACTGTGTCTACTGTATTTTTGGTCAAACTTAAAAATAAATAAAATAAAATAAACAAACAAACTGGCCTCAAACAGTAGTGTATGTGTGTGAATAACCTTTTTAATAAACAACTTTAGTAACATACTACACTCAGTTTCATCTTTATTAAAAACTGGAGCAGAACATAATGAAAAAAGGTATCTTCACACATTTTTCAAAGATCAAAATTTGCAAAAGTGGCTAAAAATCAGCTAAAATCATAATCTGTTCCTGTACAATAAAGTAATATGGTGGATTTAAATAGTTCTATGCCAACTCTCAAGTTAGAAAATTCTACAATATGCATAAAACAAGCCTATTTTAAACTTAAGTAGTTCTTCATTTTCCACTATATTAGTATAGGACATGTTAGCCTAGTGATGCAGTCTTTGTTGCGCTTGCTGGGGGACCTGGGTTCAACTCCCATCTTAATACGTGAGTGTGTAGTGCACCCAGATAAACACTTTCTCTCTCATAGACACAAAAGCTCTTCCTTTTCTGTGTGGGCACCTGATAAAATGATTACACCACAGCACCTGCATCACTTTACGTCATGAGATCAGACTGGAGTGAATAGACTAGATCACATTTCTTCTCATTACAGCCATTAAAGAGTCATTTAAGATATCATATGAAGGGGCCTCTCAGAGCCGCAGCACAGAAAGAGTCTGCCTGAGAAATCTGAGCCACGGCTAGGCAGCTAATGGCCATAAACGCTGCACAAATTAACCCGTCTTGAGGACCTGACCATATATGGTACACCTCATTATTATACGTTTATGTTAGTTATTGAACTCCCATTGAATTACATTAATGGAGGGGCCTGAGGGATATGTGGGGTCCAAAATATCAGAGACTTGGATGAGGGCTCTTTTAAATTAAGCCAGTAAGCAACCACCCAAAACACCCTAGCGACCACCTAGCAATGCTCTAGAAACCAGCCAGAACACCTTTGCAACCACATAACAATGATTTAGCAACCATTCAGAGGATTATTTAAGTACATTCTAAATGGTCAGGCACCACTCAGCTGTTTATAATTTTTTTTTTTTTAATTAGTAGTAGTAGTAGTATTCATAATAATAATAATAATACTTTTATATTATTTTACATATTATAATATATGATCAATTAATTTTTAAATATTATATTAGATCAATCAATTATATTTAATTATCATAATGCAATTTTTTTATATATATTTAAACTGAACTGAGCTGGATGATGACATCACTGAATTCAATGAACTGCCTTTAACTGAAAATTTTGTGTTTACTATTGTCCTTTTGCATTATTGACACACTATTTTCCTATTTAATACTGTAAAGCTGCATTGACACAATCTGTATTGTTAAAAGCGCTATATAAATAAAGGTGAATTGACTTGACTTAATATATTATTAACTAATAATATATTATGAATTAATTATCACATATATATTATATATAATATATTATTATTTATAAACTATTATATTAATGATTAACTCATAAGCCTATTATTTATTTAGGTATTATATTATTTTATATATTACATGCATAATTAATTAAATATAAACTAAGATAATTATTAACATATATAACCATATATTACATATTATAATACATGATCAATACATTTTTAATATATTTTATTAGATCAATAAATTATATTTAATTATTATATTCATTATTATAATGTAATATATTATTGATTTATTGTTAATTAATAATATATGAATTATCACATATATATTACATATAATATATTGTTAAATATAAACTATTATATTAATTATTATTAACTCATATGCTTATTATTAATTTAGGTATTATATTATTTTATATATTACAAAATATTATGAATTAATTATAAACTATGATAATTATTAACATACTGTATATAACTATATAAAAATAGGTCACACAAATTGTTGTCAGTGAACTAGAAGTAACCCATCTAAAAGGTCTCAGCCCTGCTGTGAGAATTGACCTAACAGTCTGGAAAAAATATAAACACTATAATTGCCAACATTACTGGAACAAAATCAACTTTAATTGACTTCATCAGTTTTTCAAAACAGTCTGATGCTCGACTCCCTACACCAGCTGTCTAAAAGCCGCTCGCTTTGATTCGCATCTGAATATGCTAATTGAGTTGTTTTCTAAATGAGTTTTTTAAAAAGGTCTTTACATGCAACACAAGCAATTAGAACAATGATTATCCAGCCCTGATCCTCAGATCTCGGACCGACCCCCGTCTCTGCGGCCACCCCCCTCTTTCTCCGGCTGTTAAGTAAAATAGAGGATAATTAGGAGGATGGGGATGGGATGGCAGGAGGTGTCATTAGAGGAGACAAACTCGCCGCACAATGATAAAGGGGGGTAATAGAAGCCTTCTTCACGTAACCAGAACAGACAGATGGAGAACACTTACAAAACTAACCGATTTCCTTTAATTACAGTGTAAATGTATGGTAGCAGAATGTAAATGAACTAAACTGACAACCCTAATTATGAAATCACACACAATTATTTTCCACCTTATCATATGAAGAGGGTATGGCACATAGAAACATTCAGAGACACTCAATTGGCAATATTTTCTGCCCTGTACTAATGGTTCTGATCTCTTCACTTTGTCTTTTCCCTGAGCACTTCCTCTCTCTTTGCAGGGTCAGCGGTAATGCTTTCACTCCACCTCTCTGTTCTCTCTGCACTTGACATCTTTATAGCGTCTATCTCTCAATATTGAGCAAAGAGATTGAATTGAAAAGACTCAGAGTTTTCTACAGGGAACTGCCCTTTAATGTACAGAAACCAATTCATTGGTTGGTATTAAAATCACAACTCCAATGAACCAAGTCATTGTGTGTAGACTATTGTTGAAGTGAGTCAAGCAAAATGCATTCCCACCTTCCTTATGATTTAATGTCACACGGTAAATCGCAATGCATTTCAGGTTAGCATAACTGAAATAAATTGCATTGTCATACTATCTGCCACACAGCAGCACAACTTAATCAAACAATGACTAAAAACATAAACCCTGGAAAAAAAAGAAAAAGAAACAATAATAGCTATCAACTTTAATACAAAAATGTAATACACTTTATAAAACAGATCCAGACTTTCAATATGTTTAAACGTTTAAACAGTTTGAAATTCCAGTATGATCCAATAACACACATTTGACTACCAATATAAACAATTTCAAGCCAGTCTACAACTTGATAAAGCTTTTTTTTTTAAGTCTGTAATATAGTTTTTTTATTCACACTAACATGCACACATACACAAACACACTTCAGTTTTGGATCCCAGTAAATGAGTTCCTTTTCAATTAGCATCACTAATGAAATACTACAGATGATGAAAATATCATTAATGCCAGACACAAGCGCTCTCATTCTTCATTACATGGCACACTTTCCCTCTCTCAGGACTGTTAATAAACTAAATCAATTATTCTGACAGATTATGCACACACACACAACCACACACACACACACACACACTGCAAAGCCTAAATCCAAGCCAAGCTGGGAGGAATTCCAGGAATGTACAGGAAAGCGAGAGACAGAGAGAGACAGACAGACAGACCACCTGACAGGCAACAGATGTTTGCTATTTTACTGCTGCTCTTCCTTGATAATTTTCTTACTTCATTAGTTTATTACTATTTTGCACAAATACAGTATGTTATTTTAGTATTACTGTCTCACCTGGTACTAATCTGGCAATAGAAATGTACAGTTACTTAATGTCATGCTAATTTATCACACTGAAACTGAGAGAAAGAGAGCATGTGAGAGAGAGAGAAAAAAGTGCTATTTGGCTTTCAGAGTAGAAAACAATGAGAATAGGTTTTCATTTCATTTCTGTTTGCCAAGAACACGTTCATTTCAGTGTGATATTGTTTCAGTCTCAGTCTCTTGCTCAATATCCACACAAGTGTTTCTTCAACTACAGGCACTTTTAGCCCTGTTGGGTTTTTGAAATTAAAACATTATTTTCTCACTCTCACTAGTTTTTATTTTGTCTAACAGTGGAAATATATGCACCACAGGAACCTCTCATGCACCAATGTCATTCCCACCGCATCCCACATCATATTCTGTGGTGGGCTTTGTACTGACGAGGCTAACTTCATACCTAGCATTTTATGTATCTCAATTAAAATAAATAATAATATTAACAATATTTTCACACCTTTAGTTTTTTGTGAAAATGTCAAAAAAGTGACCTTGTAGCCAGAGACACTCCAAAAACAAAGATGCAAAATTCCCTAATTCTAATAAATGATTAAAACAACCTTCAAATTTTACAGTTTAAAGGCCAATTCACACTGCACTGACAGACGCAGACAAACATGTACAATCTCCAGATTATAGTACTTCACTTTTCAGACATTTCATGACCCGACAAGCACAGATTCAATAAGTTAAATCGGCAAAAACAAGCTCTGACAGACGGCAACAGACACCGACAGAAGTAACACACTAATCTGTTAAAACCTGAAGAAGTGTCTGTTGCCGTTTGTCAGCGTCTGTCAGTGCAGTGTGAATTGGCCTTAAAACTGTAATTTACAAAACAGACAAAAAAAAAAAGCCATGCTGCTATAATGTAACGGATAACATATAAATAAAATGTCATTAAATATGAAGTGTCACCCATGGAAATCTGGGAATTAGGGTTGGGCGATGTCTACAAAATTGGCATCGGACGATGTCTACAGTGAAACATTGTGATGGACGATGACATTAGGGGGTGTGCCAGAAGCGTGAATTCGTATTCAGAAAGGCACGGAAAACAAATACCGATTGCTAGCGGTAGCCTGTTACATTACAGTACATAAAATTTAACGTACCACATACACAGAGTAAGGAGAGATGACTGAGCCGGCATCGTGATGTCTATCAGTCAACGGCCCAACCCTACTGGGAATGTCAGTTTACAGTCTTTCAGTCTTTCAAGTTTTAACAGTACATTTAACAGTATTTTAATGCAAACTTGCATGCAATGTAAGGAACTTACTTTAATCAATTAATAGGGTTTTATTGTAGCATTTGTACAGACTTTTACAGTTAAAATTACAATCAAACCTTGTTATTGTCACGGGTGCACTGCTGAGCAGAGTCAGGAGCAAAGAACGGAGAGAGACGAGGAGTACATCAATCCAACTGGGTTTTAATTTACACAAAGGAACACGGAACACTCACGCAATACATGGAGACATGACATGAACAATACCGGACGCTGGAGCACACACAGGGAACACTATTTATACTCACAGGAGGAGGGGATGACGAGACACACCTGGGAGCAATGAAACAATCAAGGGAAACACCTGGGACAAATTAAACATGGGAAAGGAAGGCACATGAGGAAAACAACCACAAAACACGGAACAGAGTCTGACAGTTATAAGAACATCACTTGACTGTCTAACAAAAAGAGGCATTAATACTGATCCATGAGGGCAATTGCACATACCAACCACTGCACAATAACACCACAAATACTAGGATTGGGTATTTTTTGAATTTCATCAATTCCGATTCCGATTCTTATCGATTCCCAATTTTGATCCCAATGTGGTTAAAAAACATTTTAATTTTAAGTCAAACATTTAGATATTAAACATATTTATTCGGTGTCTCTTTTTGCAAAACATTTAATTGCTGCTAAATACCATAAAACAAAAAATCAGCAGGCTACATTAAAGCTGGACTCGATTAAGAACTGTTTGTGTGCAAAATAGAGCTGCACAATCCTGGATCAATTGAGACTTTTTTTATGGAGGTTGTAGTTCTCTCACAATTCTGAAGAAAAAATATTAGACAAAAAATCTCACGGAATTTATGATTGGAATAATTCAATGACTCACTCAAGATTTACTTGTTTCATTACTGGATGAATCAGTGTATTTGAATGAATCTCCTGAATGAATGATTCAAAAACAAAAAGATGCGCTCACAAGAATTGACACGTGGAATTTAAATTTTCATTTTACAAGAAGTATTCGATTCCTGACCTTAAGTATCCGATTCTGGAATTTGAATTGATTTTGGATTCCCAACCCTAACAAACACCAAGACCTATGTTCAAAGATATGTATCCTAACATTTTCATCCTCCTAAATACATGCAAACAAACCCGCCAGCTTCCACAAACACACACTCGCAATTTTATCGCTGGGAACAGAGAGAAATAGGCATCAGGTACTTTTACACACTGCAAAATGTTCAGTGTGACAGAAATCAATACAGAAATCTTGTTTAACTTCTCTGCTGGAATATGTCCCACCCACACTTGGCACGATCAACATACAGCACGGGTACTCGGCAAACGGAGCTGATGTTGTCTGTCAGCAGATGATCAGAGAGAATTCTGCTGGATGTGTTTATGTGTGCAGTGTGAGGAAAAGAGCCTGAGGCCATTCACACCACACTGAAGAGCTCAGGAGAGACTCAAAATAAACAGAGGGTGAGATGGGCACCTGTGTTAGGCCGCTCTCACTGGCAACAGGGCTGAAAATATGGCCCTTCAAGACATGTTTGAGTATTCCTTTGATTCATGCTAAACTCACAAACATGCATATGTTCAACACCAAACCCAGGGGTGTAAATATAAACACTTAATCACACTAAATAAACATCAGCCTTTATTGGTTTGTTGTGCTTGTAGCAAAAAGTTTTCCCTTTAATCTGCTCCATGTGATTTTAAAATCTGACAGCAGTATAAAAAAAGATTTTTCAAAGATTATTGGAGCATGTTTTACAAGAAAACACAATTTCAGTCTTTATACTTGAACATGTAATGTTTAATTCAATGCGTTACATGCCATATGTTTGTAATTAATTGTGACTGCTAGGCATTTCTGAGTGAAAACTTTTTTGACCATATTTTGTTCAGTGTAGTCTGTAGTTTTGGGAAGAAATATTGGTAACAGTTTAGTATAGGGACCAATTCTCATTATTAACTAGTTGCTTATTAGCAGGCCTATTACAAATATATTGGCTGTTTATTAGTACTTATAAAGCACATATTCTGCATGACCATATTCTACATCCCTAATCCGACCCAATACCTAAACTTAACAACTACCTAATTAACTATTAATAAGCAGCCAATTAGGAGTTTTTTGATGCAAAAGTCGTAGTAAAAGGTTTGTTAATGGCAAAAATTGGACCTTAAAATAAAGTGTGACCGAAATATTTCAGTTTGTTCATTAAAGAATGCAATGGCTTCATGAAAACATATATATCATGCAAGAGTAATTAGATTATGTTATTTATTATTAAGTTTTTTTTTCAGTAATTGTGACCTTAGATCTCCCAATGGTGAAAATGTATCTTACAAATTAACTTTATATTTTGCAGTTCTATCTCTATTGCATAAAATTGCAACTTCATATATTTCACAGTGTGACTTTTTTCATTTTAAAGTGTGGTTTTAATTTTTACTTTGAGACTCATAAGTTTGGAACGACATTCGTGAACTACCCCTTCAAGAAATAAATTAGTTTATTTTGCTTATATATATTGTCTTGCATATGCAAGCAAATCCAAAAGCAACTACAAGTAGTCAAATTACCATTTATTTTCTAGTTATTTTCATACAGTATAGTGGTATTTGGATTAGACTTATCACTTTTTCAGTATAGTAAAGTAATTTGTAGTTTTTTGCATCATTCCTCCTGTCTTCTATTACGCTTTGATATCTTGAGCCTCGTGGTGCTCATATGGGCAGTGAGAGTTCGAACCCAGCTCACATCATGTCCCTACATCATCTTCCCTGCATCACTGTGTGTCCTCTCTCTACTGCAGCTATGAATAAAATAGGCATACAGGTAAAAATAAATATGAAAGGAGAATAGAGTGCTAGAAATCAGAGCTAACAATTCTATTCGTGGAAGGCCCGTGTCAGATGCTGTCAACATACAGATGGTGCGCAGTGTTTAACAGGGACTTTGTAAGCCGCTCTCATCTGCAGTCTCTCACAATGGCAAAGCACAACAGCTCAATAGGATCAAAGCCTGCAGTCAGAACAGCCCAAATAGAGCCACTCTGACTGTCAGAAGACTGTAAGCTCTCTCTTTCTCCCTCAGAGAGCATCAGAGAGAGCACACACTGGCTCCATATTCCCTCAGCTCTAACTCTCTCCTCCTTTCTGTCTCTCTCTCCTTTTAAACAGCTCTTAATGGCTCACTACCCTCCTCAAACCTCCCTTAGTCCCAGCTCAGCAGTTTAGCTGAGCCACTCTTTCATAGTGTGTGTGTGTGTTCATTTCTGCTGTATAACACACAGCTCTACACAGGCAGCTAATGAGAGCAATTCTAATGCAAGGACACACACGTCAAATATAAAATAATTCACTGTAACTAAACATATAAAGTTTTAAATATATAAACAATGTGAATGTGTTTATATTCAGATCAGTCCAAATAAATAATTAAATCATCCAAATTAAGATTCATGTACAGTGCTGTTAAATTGTACTCCAATACTTAATACAAATACATGAAAATTGTAGTTGATAACGTAATCTATTACATTAGACATTTTCAGTAATGTAATTAGATTACTGATTAGGGTTGCAAAGGGGTGGAAATTTCCAGAAACTTTCGACTTTCGGAAATATTCCAAATTTGAAATTTACCAGGAATTTATGGGAATTTTTGGGAATTAATTGGAAATTTGGGGAAATTTATAAAACTATCATATACAAACATATACTGTATGTAAACATTTTGTTTAATCATAGGCTCACATGCATGCAAACTAATACAAATGTAAAAAATGACAGTTTTGGGGGAAATCTGTGATGCTTTTTTCAGGATTTATTGATGAATGATGAGTGAACAGTGTTTATTCAAAATATAAATATTTTCTAACAATATAAGTCTTTACTATCACTTTTTATTAATTTAACACACCCTTGTTGAATAAAAGTATTAATTTATTTCAAAAAAAGAGAAAAAATACTGACCCCAAATTTTTTAATGGTAGTGTATTGTTAAAAAATGATTTCTATTTTAAATAAACGCTGTTCTTTTTTAACTCTTTATTCATCAAAGAATAAAAAAAAAATTAAAAATTAAACAGCACAACTGTTTCCAGCACTGATAATAAATCAGCATATTAGAATGATTTCTGAATAATCATGTGACACTGAAGACTGGAGTAATGATGCTGAAAATTCAGCTTTGCATCAGAGAAAAACATTATGTTTTAAAGTATATTAAAACAGAAAACCATTATTTTAAATTGTAATACCAGTAATACTGCGCAATATTACTGTTTTGTTCTGTATTTTTGATCAAATAAATGAAGGCTTGATGAGCAAAAGATATGCAATGTTTAAAACATTAAAATAGTAATGTTTCCAAACTTTTGACCAGTACTGTACTTCTGTATTATAACAGAAAACTGGCTAGCAGAAAGAGCATCACAGCTTGAGCTAGTTTATACCTCATAAATTGTCAATGAAAAAGTGCTAACTCGCTTAGATTTTTCATATCTTGATTTTACTGGCTAGCTAGCTACTGTAAAAACACTTTTTGGTATTTACTAGTTAAACTTGAATCCCATAGATCAAATATATATTAGAATATCAAAACTTAGATGTAGTCTTTTGGCTCAAATGCAGCAAGTGTGGCTTCAGAGAAAATGGAGGGGAATTCCCCGCTTATGTGACTAGAGGGGATTGTGTGTGGGGGAGGGTCATTTTTAGACTTCTGTTTTATTATTATCTCACCTAAATGTTTGTTCAGTCAGTGTATTTGTTTTTACAATGGTATAGCCTAATTTAGTTGCACAGTATATTACACACAGCACAAGGAAGTTTTAAACCATTTTGTTGTAATATTCATGTAATTTACATGAATACTTACCAAGATGGACATTTTGATATTTTTTGTGCAGGATTTAAGGAATGATCTGTTCATGTTATGGAGGAAAGCACAGTGCGTGTAGGGGGTGTGGCCTCAATGGCCCTGCAGTAAGCAGTGTGCTGTGTGCATGTGACTGAGCAATGTGTAGGGTAGAAATTAAACTGAAATTGCATTAAATCAGGTTGTTTTAACCAAGATTATGCGGCAAGATATTTTCTCAACTGCATTTAAGTCCCCAGTTCCTGCAATTTTGCAAATTACCAGTTTATTCCCATTAATTCCCGTTAATTCCCATATATTCCCGTTAATTCCCATATATTCCCGTTAATTCCCATATATTCCCGTTAATTCCCATATATTCCCGTTAATTCCCATATATTCCCGTTAATTCCCATATATTCCCGTTAATTCCCATATATTCCCGTTAATTCCCATATATTCCCGTTAATTCCCATATATTCCCGTTAATTCTCATATATTCCTGTTAATTCCCATGGAAAGTTTCCAGTCTTGAAAATTCCCGGAATTTTGCAACCCTATTACTGATTACCTAACTCGTTTATTACATTGATTTGAATCTGAAAATACTGTACCATATTAATAGAAAAATACAAAGAAAAAAAGGGAAATGAAGTGCACTAAACATATTATGTCAAGGTTGCTTATATATAAGCAATTAGTTTTTTTTAGAGAAAAATGTTAAAGATTAAAAAATTAAAATTAAGGAGAATCAATAAAAAATAGCCATTTTAAGAATATTAAGTAAGCTAATCATGTGGGCTACTCAAAAAAGTAACTGTAATATGATTCTATCCCCCGGTTTCACAGACAAGGCTTAAGCTAGTCCCAGACTAAAATGCATGTTTGAGCTATCTCAACTGAAAATATCTTGCTCTGACATATCTTAAAATATGTCAGTGTCATTGTTCTGTGTCAAGATGCACACCTGTAATGTTTTCTTCGAAGGCATTTTTGTTGCTTAAATATCTTAATTTAACCTAGGCCTAGTCCTGGCTTAAGCTAAGCCCCGTTTGTGAAACCGGGCCTAAGCATTTTAAAAAGTAATATAATGTCATCTGGATTATGTAATCAGATTCCAAACATTAAATACTTGTAATTAGATTATATTACATTTTGATCATTGCATTTACCAAATTTTACATTAAAAAAAAACAATTTTCTGCAATTTATCTTCAAATCATAGCATATTTGACAAGAGTAAAGACATTTGGACTCTTTGTATGGTGGAATTTAATTATCAAGCTAAACAATTATTTTTTTTTTTTGGTATAATAACTTAATAAGAAAACCATCAAAGAACAGCAAAAACATCTTATATGTACATTGTGGGGAAAGTTGTTCTATTTAATCAGCTCATTTAAGTTGATTTAGTATCAACACAGAGATTCCCGAGTCTGGAATCACACTGAAGCCTATATTCTGGTACCAATCCAAACCTAAACGAGATCCAAACCTCAATTAAGCAAACAAGCTTCAAAATCATGAATGAGTGAATGAATGACAAAAGAGAAAAACATACACATGCACAGTCACTTACACACTGTACACACATACACACAAAACCTCTCATTACTCCCTCATTACTCACACATACAGTGCTGGTACAGAGCCAGAGATGCTAATGAGCTGAGCCAAAAATCCTCATATTCTTCATATTACTCATGCAAACTCAGATGTATTATAAACACTATCTGAATAGTCACGCTTTTAATAAACTCAGCTCCCAGTTTTTAACCACTGTTTTTTCTCTCCAAGTTTGCAATGTACAGTATTAATTAAGCTTAACAATCCAAAAATAAATACCTTCACTATCTCTGTTGTTTAGTAGCAGCTTATCATTTCTCTATGAATGGCTCGTAAATCCTTCAGCAGCACACAGTCAAGAGCTCAATCTCCTCTGAAGGGAATTTAACACATTTATGGACTGACGAGAGACAAGTTCAGCTCCACTGACAGGCAAATAGAAAGTTTAACGCTGAAGGAAATCAATCTGCTCTGCTGGAAGATTCACAATACATCACAGAACGAACGAGAGCAGCAGAGAAAGCACACCGGAAGAGACAGAACTACAACATGAGAGATCAAAAATAAGACTCGAAAAAAAAACCTGAACTGACTGAATGTTAAAGAGAAGATGAGCAAAGGGAAGAGTTTTAAAACAGGAAAATGATACGGCACCTGCAGTATAGCTGCCAGACGACTGTCAAAATCTGATCAAATGACGTGACAGCCGATAAGTGTTAGAAAAGCAGTTTGACAAATGGATGAAAACATTCTCTACATCATCATCATCACTCATCGTTCTCCACAGCTCACTACATGCTACTTCATTCCCTACATCACATCCTTAAAACATCACACCTTTCACTTTGCAATTTCAAGTGATCGACTGACTGAAAGCCACTCATTTCCAATGAGACTGGCAGGTTTGAAGCATCAGGAGCGACTTCCATGAGTGACCTCCAGCGATTAAACACCCCTTAAACATCAACGCAATCTCAACTGGTTTATACTAGAGATGAAGTGCTGATCCAACACTGTACTCAAAACACAAAACCAAACAAATCTTAAAATAAAACAGAAATCTGTTTGTATTACTCTGAACTACATAAAACCAGAAATATGTGCAATTATTAGCGTCAATAATGTAGTGTTGTTCATGCTTTGAATTATTTCATTTGTATTATTCTGGGTCACAGTGACTAATGTCACTGGTTACAGTTCCATTCAAAATTTTGAGGTCAGATTGATTGATTGATGAAAGGAAATTAATACTTTAACAGTAAAGACTAAATTATCTTTTGGGGGTAATTTCACAGCCAAATTTATTAATTTGCAATTAATTTGATTAATTAATCAGCACATCATGTAATTAATTAATTTAAAAAAATTGAGCTTGACAGCACTAATTAAAACACAAAACAGTTATTTTAAATTTCACAGTATTACTGCTATCTTATTGTATTTTTGCTCAAATAAATGCGGGCTTAATATAACAGACTTCTTTCAAAAACATAAAAAAAAACAACAAAAACAACATACCAACCCCAAACTTTGAATGTTTTTTTTTTTTTTTATTGGATTCATTTGATTAGTGACGGATGTATTTGTACCAAATTTCAGAGTTTGATTAGACACGGGACCTATGTATACACGTTATGGTCCGTAACCCAACCAGAATAGACCTGAAACCCACCAGAAACAGTCATATAGACCTCAGACAAATAAAATCTTACCCAACATATTATTCTTTAAAAATTTCACGTGGCTCTTAAATAATTCACAGACTCTAGACATCTGTAACTCAGTTGCACTCTTGTTTTATCCTCTGGGTAGACTGTAGACAGTAGCCGGGTTTCCATCCAAAGCTGCGAATGTAACTTTTTCATTTGCGAAGAAGCACCGTTTCCATCCAACGAGTCAAAGAGAACAAAATCGTCACTTCATGATAAACTGGCACTATATATCACTAAAAAACGTAGGAGAAGACAATGAATATAATAATTTTCATATATAATAAATTATTTGCGCCTCAGAGCAAGCAGACGAAACAGTAAATGTGGTCATTGCTTTCAGAGGCGGATGCCTGTTGTTTGGGAATGCAGTTGTGTGAGACAATTATACAGAAATACTTTAAAGACAGACTTTGCTCAGGGATTTCAGAATGACCATAACATTTCAGATGCTGTGGAATGAGATCGGTGCACTGGTTAGTCAGGTTTTGCCGTCCCACAGCACAAAATCACATGGCTTTTTTGATGCGCAGGGAGGAATTTATTCAGCAAATGCGTTTCCACCTCCCATTATTCGCATTAACCACCTCAAGCGAGCGTAAAAACTTTTTTGTGAATTAAGGCATTTTTATTCGAAATTCAGCGTTTCCATCACTCGTTACTGATGCGATGGAAACATAGCTAGTGACATTATAGCTCCTAAAGCACCATCTAAATTCTGAAGGTTAACAACAAATCAAAATGTAGATTTTTAATAAAGAAATCAACTAGCTTGAAACCACAAGTACCTACATTCTAAATCACTCGGACACACTTGAACTGAATTTGTGCAGATCTGCTCAAATCTGCAGTAGGTTGAGTGGAGATCTTTCATCAGCACCATTATTACCTTCACCTCGTCTGAAAATAATTTGTTCCAAACATACACAAAAACACATATAAACAGAGTCCTTGTGAGTTTACATATAGTATTCTGCAGTGCACATAAAAGAGCAACGTCTGTATGTTCTAATGTATGTTCTGCTCCGTTTCCATGACCAAGCCAACAGCTCATTAATCATCCCAAGCTCGGACGGCCTCAACCCCTCCTCTACCCTCCCTCCATCCTTTCTCCTTTCTTTTAAAGAAATATGCAGACAGGTGGAAAGAAGCAGGTCAAAAATTTATTTCACAGCAAGTTACACCATGACATTGTTATCAATATTATAATTTGAAAGTACAAAAGGATTTATCATGAATTCTGAGTTTGTACAAATTTACAGAAGTAGGACTTATATTTGGATCAGTATCCTTTGTTTTACCTGGAAAACAAAAACAAAAAAACAATGACTTTTCCAGTTGTTTATGATTACTGGGAAATTATTTTCAAGAGATTTTTTTTTTTTTTGGATTGAAATATCTAATATAAACTTAAAAAAATAAACAAAAATACTACTAATAAAAACAAAATGTAGATAATTTTAATAAATTGTGATTTAAAATAGCTTTTTTTTTTTCATTTTATAATTATTTATTATTTCTTGATATTTCAAAATAAATCCTTAATCAGTGTCCTCTTATTTTAGATTTTGATTTTAGAATGAAAACAAACAAACAAACAAACAAAGGAATATATCCGCCTTGTGTAAATCTTTTTGTCACAAAAGTGTGCATTCAAAATGAATGTGTCTGATTTCTAGTCTTTACTGAAAGCCAGTAATGTGAAAAGGTGAAACATGATAAACAGCCTGTGGCTTTACATGCTGATCACAATACGTTCTGCTGGGCCGTCACAACAAAGAAATCAAGGGGAGGAGGAGGATGGGAAAGAGGCAGAGTGTTGACCGAAGGGTAAAGAGGGTGATTGGAGGCAGAGGAGAATGAAGAAGGAAGAGGTAATTTTGTCCTTGGATTGAAAAACCAAGGACAGAAACAGAACAGGGGAGGAAGAATGAGGCAAAGAGGAATGCAAGGGGCAGGAGGGAGATAAAATAAAACAAGATGGAAAGAGAAAGAGAGAGCAGAAGATTTTCCCCTCCGTCTTTCTGTTATCAGGTTCTGCTTGAGCGAGGGATCGTTCTGAAGAGGAGGAGATGGAAAAGGAAGATGAGAGAGGACACGAGCAGACAGAGAGAGAGATGAGGCCTGGAGTGAAATAGAGGAGATAGAGAGATGGGGAGGGAGGATCTCTACTCTCTCTCCCCTGAGATCGGTCCAATCTCTCACAGGGTTATCATGATTATCTGCCCCAGACTGCTGCCTCCACCTGTTTGTCCGTAAGAAGCGAGCCATCCCCACTCAAGTCACCCTGAAAAGGCTTTTTTTTAAACTTCAATACAAGTTAAGCTCAATTTGTTATCGCAGTCGTCAAGAAAAAAGATTTATACATAGAAATGAATAACACTTCTCCACATTGAAATACAAGTTGAGTTCACATGACAAGTCAAACAGTACTCACCTTATCAACCCTCTACGGACACCTTGGCAATTGAATCGCCATTGGCTAGTACATTTTTTAGTTTACTCGCCAGACTGATCGCTCTCGCTCTCTCTCTCTCTCTCTCTCACTTTGCGCGTGTGAGAGAAAGCGACGGCGAGTCGTGCGCCTTCACACTAGAGCTTACGTTACACCAAATACACAAACACAGGTGCGCTGCGCATCCATTCAAATGAACTGAAAAATATCACAGATCGCTTGACGGAGAGTGAAACTCTGAAGCGCTCAGTCAGAGTGTTCTGTGAGTGAAAATATATCTGTGCTAATCATATACTCAGCCTCCAACTCACACACTGGCGAGTAAAATCTGAGAATTTATTAGCCATTGGCTAATATTAGACATAATTTAGTCGCCCAGAGTGAAGATTTAGTCACATATGCGAGTGATTTACTCGCAATGTAGAGGGTTGCTTATTGTGAAAACCAACCAGTTATCGACTGACACTTTCGTTGCCTGAATAAATAATTGTGGCTAACTTGTAATAGCACACTAGCAAGTAACTACTTTCGCGTATTTTGCTTCATCCACACCAATAGGTGTCAGTATAAGAGATGACTGCCATAGGTGTAGCACAACAGAAAAAACAAAATGCACTTCTAAAAAAGCAAAAATAGGACAAAGTGTCATACTAAACCCCCACAGCTTTGCTTGAATTATTACTGTACATGTACCAGAGTGTTGTGTGTCACCCTCAGCACGCTACTTGTATGACACGCTACTTCGAGAAAATTGATCTCATGGCACCTTCATAAAGCACAGCCACAAATACACTCTAAATAGGAGCTATATATCATGTACAGAAAACTGAGACGGGGGAGGTGGGGGTGCAGGCTACGTGTATTTGCGTGCATAAGTACAGTACAGCATGTAAAGGTTGTGATACTACGGTGGATTGATTATTTATATTGCTGGCTCATACAGTCTGACAGAAGATGAGTAGGACTGAATGATGAAATGGAGATGAGGGGGTCTCTTTCTCTGTTGTGGACCTCCTTTGGATATTTTAAATATTTCAGTGATCTAAAAGTCTGTATACACTATTCTGTTTGTGAGGAGCCCTTTTCATGCCTTTTCATTCTTTTGGTATTCATAAGAGAGTCGCTTTGAAAAATGCAACATTTCCATTTGGAGAAAAACATCGGCTTAGCCTTTTTCTAGAACTGTTCAGTGAGTATTCAGATATTACTGTATACTTGTTTGTGCATATTACTTGACAGAGACACTGGATCTATTAAGTGTACATATGCATGTATTTGTGTGTACATTTTCACACACAAATCATTATTAATCAATGTTTTCTAACTTTTTCTTTTCTAAATTTAGAATAAAATCCCCATAAGACAAACCGTGCATATTTATTCACACATTTTTCTGGAATAATAGATGGATCTAGAGGGACTAAATGGTGAGTTTAGTGTTGCGAGTTCAAGTTTATTTGCGAGTTGCGAGTTATCACTTTATTAGGTACACCTTGCTATTACCAGTTCAGTTCCGTTCAATTTATTTATAAAGCACTATTAAAGGAATAGTTCACCCAAAAATGAAAATTTTGTCATTATTTACTTACTCTCATGTCATTCCAAACCTGTAAGAGTTTCTTTCTTATGTGGAACATAAAAGAAGATATTTTGAAGAATGATGGTAATTAAAAAGTTGATGGTCCCTATTGACTTTTATAGTATTTCTTTCCCTACTATAGAAGTCAATGGGGACCAACAACTGTTCGGTTCTACAAAATTCTTCAAAGTATCTTCTTTTGTGTTCAACATAAGAAAGAAACTTATACAGGTTTGGAAAGACATGAGGGTGAGTAAATGGCAACATTTTTTATTTCTGATAGTGCTGTCAAACAATTAATTGCGATTAATCGCATCCAAAATAAACGTTTTTGTTTACATAATATATGTGTGTGTGCTGTATATATTTATTATGTACATATAAATACACACACATACAGTATATAAATACTGAAAATATTTACATGTATTTACATGTATATATTTATATTCATATAATTAATATTACATATATAAATATATTTAATATATACACAACATGCATAATATATAAACATAAAATATAGTAAACTCATAGTAAATATACACAGTACACTCACATATATTATGTAAACAAAAACGTTTATTTTGGATTAATCGCAATTAATCGTTTGACGGCACTAATTTCTGAGCATCAATACTCAGGTAGACTGTGGTGTTTAAACAATGCTCAATTGTTACTAAGGGGCCCAAAGCGTGCCAAGAAAATATGCCCCACACCATTACACCACCTGAACTGTTGATACAAGGCAGGATGGATTCATTCTTTCATGTTGTTTACGCCTAATTCTGACCCTACCATCTGAAATCTGGAATCATCAAATCAGGCAAACTTTTTCCAATCTTCTGTTGTCCAAATTGTAGCTTCAGTTTCCTGTGTTTAGCTGACAGGAGTGGCACACGGTGTGGTCTTCTGCTGCTGTAGCCCCATTCAGAGATGCTCTTCTGGATACCTTGTTGTAACGAGTGGTGAATAAAGGCCTCCTGTAGTGAATCCACGCGTATTTGTATGAAAAATATCCATATTTCAAACGTAGTAAACACTTTTTTCTCACTTCCGCCCGAACGGCTTGCATGTATGACAGTCAGCGGAAGTGAGAAAAAAGTGTTTATTACGTTTGAAATATGGATATTTTTCGTGCAAAAACGCGTAGATTCACTATGGATATTATATATTTATTTTCTTTATTCACCCCCCGGAGTCGTGTGAGGCACTTTTTTTTTACGGATGCACACACTTTATTTCACGTCTTCTGGACTGTTGATAAAAAAGCACCCGCTTACCCCTATTGTAACGCTTACATCACAGGTTCATTTTCATTTTTGGATGAACTAACCCTTTAAATCACCTTTCTTCCCCATTCTGATGCTAGGTTTAAACTTCAGCAGATTATCTAGTCCATGTCTACATGTCGAGTTGCTGTCATGTGAATGGCTAATTAGATATTTGCATTAACGCACAGTTGAACAGGTAGGTGTACACACACACATGGAAATAGAACAGCATTGGGTGAACATAATTCACAGTTTCACAGTTTGAGTCATTTTAGAGCTTTTTACCACAAAAATGAGAACCTGGCACAAAACAACTCAATTTCTCATGAGTCTCGATGAGTCTCGAAGAGTTTGGCAGAAGTGAAGATTTACAGCTTATAATGACTTCAACAAGTGGACAGGGAGACATTCTAGATTACAAATGTCCACATGAATTAACTTTTCTACCTCAAATTTAATTATCAAGACACAGAGCATTAAAGTTGCAGGATTATAAAAACATAACCACATCTATCCACCTTTCACACACATACACATACATGCAACCACACACAGACAAATAATTAAATGAAAACAATCTTATATATTAAGACAGCACATACACAAGTACACTCACAAATGCCAAATCTATGCAGGTTTATGAGCTTTTAACGATCAAAGCAGCAATTATTGCCATATTTCTACTTCTGGATTACTGTCAGAAACAGGGAAAGAAAAAGATAAACTGTGTGTGTGTCCAGACGTCTGGTGATGAGACAAGAAAACTCTGTCCTTGAGAGTGTGTGAAGTGAATACTGAGGAGGCACCACAAGCGGACGACAAGCTTTTCTCTCGCTCTCAGTCTAAAGATAAAGCAAAAACACTTCATACGAACAAAGCGACTATTCCTGGCATAGTTAAAAGGTGATTTAATCATACAAAACACATATCTGAGGAACACAATCAAAGGGCCACAATGCGCACAGTAGATGCGCCACTTCTCCCAGAGGCCTCTGGGAACTCAGTGTTTGCTGCACCACTTAGCAGTCAAACAGCAAGGAAATCAGATTTGCTGACAATAGCTTGGAGTAAAGCAGGGTTTGATACATCTGCGACTGGTCTTATCTTCAGATATCTGACTGTTTTTACAGCTGGTATTGACATCTGTCTCAGGTGATATGATCACAAGCAGTCGGCCGAGACCGGTATTAAAGGGGTCATATGATGCTTTTTTAAAGATCATTATTTTGTGTATTTGGTGTAACAAAATATGTTGACATGCTTTAATGTTCAAAAAACACATTATTTTTCTAGGACTAAAAGGAGTAGTTTCTTCCACTGTTAGAAGGAAAAAAATGTGATTGCGCGCACAGTTAAGCATTGCTACCTTGACAACGCAGCCTGTTCATTATCATAATAAAATACAGTCAGTCAAACATAGGGAAAAAAACCTATGTAGTAAAAAAAAATATGTAGTAAAATCTGTTAAGCCGTTAAGGTTAAGTGTTATCACCGTACCGCTGTGATGTTATGCAAAACATTTTGTTTTACATGGCTATTGGAACGCGAGTGAAGTACATAATAAATAATAATTTGCCATTCAAATACATCGCAAATACGGAAACATTTGATTTTGTGTGGAATGAGAGACCCAACGTTGGTTTCAGTTTCATTTTAACCTAAATGAATTCGTTTTGGCTCGTCATTTATATTGCTATAGCTTCTTATATTTTTAGTTCTTCTTCTTTTCTAAATACTGTTAATTGAAAGGATTTGTTGTGGAGTGAGGGGAACTAAAATAGCCTAGCCATGTTTACAGTGTTTATTATAATGTTTGTAAACATTTCGCGTTGGCATTAGGCCTATTTCTTAATGAAATACTAAAATGCAACTTATGTTTTTTTTCCCCTAAAAAACAAATTTTTTATATGCGTAGCGTATTTTAACCATGCAGCAAACCGTTTTAAATATTTTGATAAATTACTGAAAAAATTAATAATTAAATGACTTTTTAAACCGTTTAACTGATTGTATTAATCGGTCAAAATTATTACCGTCGGTTAACCGGTTAAACGGTTAAAATGAACATCCCTAGACAACATACATTAATTTTACATTGTGTATTAATCACTTCTTCTGACTGAATCAGATGGATGCCAAAGGGTCCCACTTTCTCATATCTACTCTTTTAAACCTTCCCAAACATATTTAATTTATTACATGCTTTGTCTCCGGTACAGGGCTGCATTCTGATCAGGACTTAAATCATTGTCACAGGCACTACAGCAGCCCTCTGATCAGACAGCATGTTCTTTATTCCTAAGTGACACATTGCAATGACAGATCGGCTGGCATGGTGATGGATATCGATGCAAAGCAGCCATTCATTATGAGATTTTCTTGGCAGAAACTGAGGCCCTCAGCGTCAGTCATTCGCCAATGAGTTCTGATGGAAGCCAAAAGAGAGAGAGCAAAAGCGCTGACAGCAACAAGATGGTTTCAATGGGTTTATGACCCAGATCTGTATGTCTGACACTAATGATTGTCATTTATTTACCCTGCTGGTAGGGCTGGGCAAAAAATCGAATGCGATTTTCATGCGAATCTCGTCAGTAAAGCTGCTTCTGGTGATTAGTAGTAAATCTCCAGCACGTGCTTTCAGATGGAGAGGCATTTACTACACAGAGCCGTAGATCACTGACAAGCTACACAAAATCGCGTTCAAAATCGCAGGCAATTCTTTGCCGATTTTTTGCACAGCCCTACCTGCTGGTGAAAGACAATACCATATATGTCTCAGAAGACTTGCATATCAACAGGAGTATATTTTGTCACTTTTCTTCGATCATTTCTTGTCCAATCTATATCAAACTATAAAACAAAATATTTGAAAAAATAAAATATGGCCACACTCTTATCCATGAGTCTAATTTGACACAAGCCATGCGGCCATACTCTGCTTTGACTTCTAGAGCAAACTAATATAATACCAATGGTATTATATTGGTTTCATATGTCTATATGACAAAATTCTGCAGCACACAGCAATATAAAGTAAGTTAGTAAGGCAACAAAATGTATTAGAATGTAAATAAACTACAATTATGGTTTAAACTGCATTGTGCCCCCTATCAAGGGGGTACTTACAGCATTTAAGTGAATATTCTCATAAGCAATAAAGGCAATGTAAGCACCTCAGACTGTGAGGTTTAGATGAAGCGGCAGGAGGAGAACTGCAAACATAATCATCATCCACAGTCATTATCAGTTCATTATATTCTGATAGTGTGCTGCACTTATGATCCCATAAGGATCAATTTAGAATTTACTCTTTACACTTACAAGTACACGCACACACCTAACACTAGGCACACTTGTGTGAAACTACGTCTTCAAAAATAAAAAGTGGTGCTTTAACAGGGATGAATTTAAAGATACAGCATTTCCGAGAGGGTTTTTACAAGCTCCAGCCTAAAAACCTGCTTGTTTCTACAAATCCTACAAGTTTTATCCCAACATAAATACAGCTCACTCATTCAATGCCATCAATTTCCATTTCCTTGTCACCCTCTTGAGTCTCTCTCTCTTTTTTTGGTAATATAGGAAGAGGAGATATGATAAAAAGGGCCACTCTTTTACTTCTGACAGAGTTTCATTTATCTTATGATGAATGGCTGCCCTGCTGAGCCTGTTTCCTCTGTGGCGCACAGTTTGTGCAAAAGAACATCTAAAACTGGAGAAAAACAATAAGAAGGGAGAATAATAAACATGTTGAGGATGAAAGAAGTGGGATGTAATGAAATGTTGAGAGGAGGAGGCTCTATGGAATTACCAATATTTCAGAGAACTTCATGATAGCTGCTCAAGAGAGTTGACTAGATGTCCAGTTATCTAGGTTTTTATATAGAAATGCATGAACAGGCATGGCAACATCAGATTACATTGTGTGCATCATGATCTGAACTACAAAACTACAAAAGCCAGGAAACACAACCTACTTCATCATCTGAGAGGAACAATGGGCTTCTCAAACTGGACAAAAGAAACGCAGCGGGTCTGTAAACCTGTGAACATTCTGCTGCAAATCGCGGTTGAACTGCAACTTGCATCCCACTGAGAGTGTACAGTATAATAAACTACAGCCTACTGAATAATGTACTGCATAACATAATGTCCTTGCATGGTTTTCACTGTCTAGGCTTTTCAAAAGCTATTCAGCAGCAGCACACTGTACTCATCTAGCCAATTCTCAGTAAACTCAACAAAGGCAAGTGACCTTGGACGTGGAGCAGCCAACATAATAACTGAGCCACTACCAGTATTTTTCCACTGAGTTGGCGACCCTTAGCTAGTCTAAACTAGAAAGAATTCACATTCTTGCATTCCATCTTTTTTTTATTTTTTATTCTTTGTCTATGAACACAATATGTCAGAGACATATTATCCAATTTGTATTCCGTTTCTTTAACACCTTACATTTGAGAGACAGTGTGGCAAGTAAGACATATCTTTTGTTATGTATTGAAGTAAACTTTTTTAAATTTGAATTTTTTTAAATTTAATAAATAGCCTATAATAATGACACTGTAATGACTTCTAGGCCAATAATTTAATCACAACAAACGAGATCCATACAAAATTGCTGAAGTGAAACAGACACTTATTTAACAAAATATTCACTCAAACTGGTCTGTCATTCTTGTATCTTTGGATACCTTGTAGTGCTATATCATATTAAAATTAAATTAGTTTGGCTATACTTCTCAATAACTTGATAAATAATTAAAAAAAAAACATGAAAAAGAATATTTTTTGCCATACCTACCCCAACTCAAAACACATAAATAAAGTTTATTATCCATTATTAAATTAGTCTATGACTAACTGTAGCAAATAGCAACAAGCACATTGAGAAACCAAACGTTTGTAGTATGCACATTAAGCCTACAATATACTTAGCTAGTGCACACTTAAGCCAAATGAATTCAAGCAAGCTGATTCTAGTATTTAGCAATACAAAGGCTACTGAACAGCATTACTTTACATATATTTAAAGGATTGTGACTAAGAACAAGAAGTAGCTGACAAGAACATGTGTCCTCAGCCACATTCAGCGACTTGCCTTGTCTTTTCCTATTCCCATTGAAATTTAAGAGATATCAAATCACTGGCTGTGAAAGACACTGTTTTACATTTCAAACAACAATCTGTTCTAGAGTGTCGACCCAGATGCCCTTGTGTCCTCTTGTGTGGCGCTTGAACTGACTGGTGCTGCATGAAAGAAAAAAAAAACCTTCACCTCATCTCTCGGTTACCCTCCACCATCTCCCTCCAGCAAGCCCAGTCAGCTGAACCCAGCACAATAAAAGCCCTCAGTGACTGTAAACCATACCATTTGCCTCTCAGGCTAAAACAGCCCGGGATGAAACATGAGCGGCCTGCATACAGAGGCAGAGAAACAGAGCTCCATCTGTGAGAGTGGCTCTGGGCAGAGGGTGCCCTTTCTGAGATCACATTCTCATTTGAAAATCTTGACCTTAACAAGGGATTAGAAGGGAAAGTGCAAAAATGATTTCAGGTCAGCATCAAAGCAATGTTGGGAAGACTGAAAAATTAACGCTGAGAAACAAATCATTTAATCATCTTAGCAGAGAAACAAGGATACATAGAGAGAAAAAAGCATAATACTTAGCATTACAGGTTGTTCTAATTAGCGATGCAATGATATAAAAAAACTAAGTAGGCCTATATTAATCTGATCTTAAGTGTGTGTGTGTGTGTGTGTTTTAATAAAAAAAATTGAAATGTCAACTTAGGGGAGGCTTAAACTACACTGATTTCAAACAAAACCTGAAAAAAAAATTATGGATTTTGGATGTCCATTTACACGACAATGACATTTTGGGGGCCTGAAAATGCACACATTAAACATTTTTGAAAACAATACCGTTATCATCGCCACGTAAACTACAAAAATTTGAAAACGGTGATGTCATGCGCATGCATATTACATGTTCAGTGTATAGGTATGTAGGCAGGCGTGTAGAGCTTCTTTACAAAGTGACAGGGAGCATAAGAGCAGGGAGAGCAGCGATAACCCCCCTAGGCTAAACAAAACAGAAACAAAATAAATGTATTGTAGATATCATTAATGTTCAATAATTTAATGTACACATTTTAGAAATTAGTCTGATTCAAAGAGGAATCAGAAGGCCGAATCCTGACTGGAAGATAGGAGGAGCTGGGGAAGGAGGAGGGTAATTAGCTTGAGCAATGCGAAAGTAGGGTTGTGACGGTGAGGAAATTTTCCCACCGGTTAATCAATGTGTGACAACACCGGTAATACTGGTATCACCGCGGGGGCGGGGGCGTTCCCTCTTTTCCTCGCTTTCCTTCGCTTTTAAATAGCTTGTAAAAGCGGTGTGCCCATTTTACTTTCACTTTAAAATAGCGGCAATTCGGAGTAAAGCAATTGTTCGTTTTTAGTTCGTTTGAATTTTCCCTCTTTTCCTCCGGTATCACCGCCAACACCGTCTATTGCGGCAAGCCTATGCGAAAGCTGCTGATAATACTGAAGGACCTTATATGGATGCTGTGAAAGGCATTGTATCTCTATAGGTAGACGTGGATCAGCTGATGCAAGCTTGACTGACGAGACCTGCCAGAACTAACACTATGCTTGATATCTGTGTGAACGGGGATCTTTTTGACAATATTGTCATCTGTGCATGAAATTTTCAAAAACGCAAAGGAAAAACTTTTCCGTTTTTAGTATAACACTGTCATGTAAATGTACCCTTAGACATAATTACAAACATTTGAGTTGTAATTTATATATACAACATTTCCACCACTGGTCAAGAATTTGTTTGAAACGGCGGTAAATTATGCCTTGCTGGGGAGTATGAGCTCTCAGCATTGTAAGTAATTCAGCAGGGGCTTACTGACACGTTATGACATAATAAGCCTGTGTCAAAAAAAAAAGAAACGAGGCCACACTCACAGAGAGGGTAATGGAGACAAACAGCAGTGTTCTCCTCTCTACTCAGCCTGTCCCCAAGGGCTCATCTGACAGGGCAAATAAAGTCATGTTTCTTTCTTTGCTCTCTGTGTCTCTTACAGTCAAACATACATACGTTCAATTTTCTTTATCACATTTCAGAAACTTTCTTTGTCGCAATAACCTCAAGAGCATCACAATGAAAATAACTATGATTTAAGATACATATCAGCATTTCCTCCCCTCCTCCCGTCACATGTCACTCCAGGCAGTGATTCAATTAATTTTCAAAATCCAATCAGTCTTGGGCCAGTCTGGAATAAGCACAGACCTCCAGGGAAGCATTTCCTCAGCGTTTTATAGCAATCCTTTCAATTAAGTGCAGATTATTACCTGCAGGTGATTAAAAGGTGATTCGATTAACCCAGGCCCCATTAATTGAGTTTGAGGAGTTTGCTCTGAATGCAGTTTCCATCCTGAAGAGTTGCATCTGAATTCTTCCACCTCGCTGCTCTTGGACAATACATTTTCAATGGTCCATCAATATAAATCAAATACTGAATGTCAGTTTACAATATAACATGCCAGAATAGTCCATCCCTGTATGTTTAAGTGTGTGAAACATAGCCTACACTTCCATTCAAAAGTTTGGGGTAATTTTTTTTAAGAAATTCATATTTTTATTCACTTTCCTTGAAAATTACAGTAAATACATTTATAATGTAAACTCAAGACTATTCTATTTCAAATAAATACTTTTACAATTTCCATTCATCAAATAATCCCCCAAAAATGTATCACTGTTTCCACATTAAGCAGCACAACTGTTTTCAACACTGATAATAATAAAGTTTTTCAAGCACAAAATCAAGAACGACTTCTGATGGATCATGTGACACTGAAGACTGGATGGCTTCTGAACATTCAACTTTGCACAGGAATAAATTTCATTTAAAAATACATTCAAATAGAAAATATTTGAAATTGTAATCATATTTCACAATACTACTGTTTTTACTGTATTTTTAGTAGTGATGCACCGATATGAACATTTTGGCCGATACCGATAACCGATAATTTTTTATTTTTGAAAGCCGATAACCGATATGTTGGCCGATAAATCTATATCCACATTTTTATATACTTTTTGAGAGCCTGATTACAAAAAAGGTCTCATCATTAAAACCCACATCCCAAACACTTCAACATAAGCAGCCTAGTTTGAACGGTGTACGTTTTAAAAATAATTTTACTCTCCCATTACCAAATTTAGTCATAAAGTCTTACAAATAAATAAAATAATGCATAAATAATGCAAACAAGTCACTGGACATCATTACACGTGTAAAGAATCAAAATGAATGCGCCATAGATCAATAAAACGGAATAGCCTCTGCACGGACAATAATTAAATGATTTTAATTACTAAACCATATTGTTGATGAAAATAATAAGAGAAAAATAAAAGTGGTTGTTATTATTAATAATGTATCAATGATTTTGAAAAAGTAACTGGCCGATATATCGTGCATCCCTAATTTTTAGCAAATAAAATTAGCATGAACATAAAATACATCTTTCAAAAACATTAAAAAAAAAATGTATGGTATTGGATGGATGGTATTGTATACATAAATCAACAGAAGTAGTCTGCAAATTGGGACGCAGCCAAAAAGAAAAGATGGATTGGATAACATAGCCTCCAAGATCCTGATATAATTACACACACTCGACAATCAAACACATTCTTACAAAATAATCGCCATGATTTGTCATTTCAGCAGGCTCCACAGCACAGTGCTTAATATAAATTTGGCACATTGAGAGTTTTCCAGTCCGAGTTGAAATGATTAAACACTAATGAAGGCGAAAAACAGAGGAAGTTGATATCGACTGCCACTGAGAGCATGAATTAATTTGCCTTTTTATTCATTTCCACTGGAGGGATTTGGATGAGTTGTTGAGCATGAGCATGCTGTTGAACAAGAGCTTCTGGCAAGTGTTTATGAAAAACCGCTAGAACGTGGATGCATTACTGCAACAGCACCAAGAGGTGTGGGCTTGAATAATTTTCAGGATATATAAACAACCAAACAGTGAATGGCAACAGAGAGTGTGGTTTTGAATGTTTCCCTGTGAAACTAACATGATTTTACATTCAGAGGAACTGCCAGGGAAGAATGAATACCTTTCAAAGCCAATGCTGAAATGTCTTGCATTTATATTCACCCCCCACCCAAAAAAATCTATTTGGCCCAAAGAAAATGACATGCCTGACTGTGCTCAGAACGGGTTAGTGTGAAATATTACTTGAGACCGCAACACTAGCTATTGAAGGACATTCACCTTGACACTGAGTGTACAGAACCCAAAGCCCGCCTCTTCAACCCCCTGAAGGCACGCCATGCTTCTGATTACGTACCGATTAGAGGCACGAGTCAGAATGCTCGTGGCGAGCCGTGGCTGAACTTCACACGCTCAGGATGGCTCCATTCATCAAGGCTGTCGTGGCAGGCTAGCACTGTGTGCTTCGCAAACAGCACGTCATTAAAGCCGACAGCTGCTAACACATACATAACTCAGCCGTTAGCCTAGCATAGCGCCTCCCACCTCTCAAACAGTGATTTAGGAGCTGCTGAATCCACACATCAATATCAATTACAGATGCTAAAAGGTGTGTTTAGGGGAGCCCTGAGGTACACCGGGTGAAGGCAGAGTAATTGTGTGAGAACTTTATAATGGTGAAAGCTAACAGAGTGCCACTCGAATCTAGGGAGGTTGCACATTTACTTTTTTTTTTACATTAAACGTACATATGAATTTACAGAAGCTTGTTCATGAAACTTTTTAAACTGAAAATCTTTTTGCATGTATTTACAGTACTGTATACTTGTTTGATAACCCTGTCATTTAGCATTAGCTACAGAAACATACAACGTATTAGTGGGTAAGAAATAGCTTGAAAGTGAGAAGTCCAGCATGTTTATAATGATTCAATTATCCAACTAAAAGGATATTAAGTATTAGGACTCATTAGTAAAGGAGGTTTTATGGAATATTGTCTAAAACTACCTAGCCTAGCCAACAGTGCTGGGTAGATTACTTACAAATTGTAGTCTTGTCACTGATTCCAAATTACATGACAAAAATTGTAGTTAGTAATGTAATCCATTATATTAAACATTTTAGTTAACATAACCAGACTACTTTTTGATTACTTTTAGATTACTTTTGACCTAACTTATCACATTGATTTAAATAAGAAAATCTTGTTAATATACCATGCAAAGAGAAAGAAAATATATTCCATTCATTGTTATTAACAACATGAAGTGCATTAAACATCACGTCAAGGTTTCTCAAACTGTAATTTGTCAAGGAACAGCAGGGGGTTCGTGAGTTTAAAGAAAAGCAAATAACTAATTAAATCATAAAAATGTCAAATTAAAATAATTTTAAAATAACAGCGATCAAAATAAAACACTCACTAAAAGAAAACCTAAGAAAACACTTGAAATTTAAATAATTTTTGTAAATCCAGTGGTCAAATGCTGTGTGGACTTTCAATTTGCTGTGTAAGTCACCTGACTAGTGACTGGCCTTTCTGTGGATGTCAACAAAACTTGAAGACTTTCCTGAATGTATATACTCTGTAGGCTATTTTAGAAAGGAAAATTTAAAAGATGAAAAAAGAAGAATTAGGGATAATCAATAAATTGTGAATTACTTATTGCTATTGTGTGAATAATATGTAATAATTTAATCAATAAAAAGTAACTGTAGTCTGATTACTAGTATTCTAAAATGTAATATAATCTAATTACAAGTACTTATTTTTTGGAATCTGATTGCGTAATCCAGATTACATGTAATCAGTTACTACCCAGCTCTGCTAGCAAACTAGTGGAACCTAAATTCATTATTGACCTGGTAATATGGCTAATACTAAACCAGCAATTGGCCTATTCATTCTTTGCTGTTTTCAATTGTCAATTTTCCAATTCAGCCCAAACTATGTTAACAACTCAGCATATTGATGTATGTTGCACTCGAAAATGAAAAATGAATGTGAAATTGCAGATGATTATGGCACTGTTTACATGGACTAAATGACTGGAGAAAGCATACATCGCCAGAGAGAAGTCTGTTGTTTTCACTGGAAGATATGACATTTCGATTAAAATTTATGTGGTCTAAAAAATAAAAAAATAAAACACATACATGGATGCATCATTAACATTAAGATCTATAACATGCATTTGAAAAATAGATGTCAAAAAAATTATGTCAGTTAAGCAAGCAATTAAGTCCTGAAGCAAAATCAGCTGAAAACCACTGGCCTAAAGCAGAGAATACATACACAATCACTCCTACACACTAGCAGCAACACAAAACACACAACAGCTCTCTACTGATCTAACACAGACATGCTGGAATTCCTGGCATTTTTATCCGTGTAATCCATTCTCCATTCCCTAACCTTGTAGAAATCCTCTCTCCTCATAGATAAACTTACTCTGGTGTCTCATTCTCAGGAAGCACTGCTGAAAGTACATTTTCTCAGAGAAAGGGAGGAGAGAAAAAAGAAAGGGAATCATAATCAGAATTCTCAGCACAGCGGCACAGAGCCATTTCTGTGAGAGTAAACTGCAAGACAAGTCAATCTGTTAGATGCACTCAATCTTTTTTAAGATGCTTCAACTAAATGTACTTCAGTAAAACTCATAAATCAATTGCAGGCATAGAGCCATGAGTGGGCAATCCAGTGCCTGCGGGGTGACGGCGTAATCAGGCTCCTAGAAAATATTCTTCTGGCGTGTGAGCAAGTGTTTCTGTGAATCATTTACCAGCACCACCTCATCCTGAGTCACACTGACATACACAAACACGTATGGGATACACAAGTTTAGATTTCTAGTGGTAGTGCCTTAATTGGCAAGCTGACAGTGTAAAAACCTGGTACAAAACCTGGTACAGTAATACAGTATTTGTGTGAGTGTATGTTTCAATTTATCATCTTTAAAGCATTACAGATACTGTCATACATACATTCAGATGGACATCTTTGGTGGCTGTCAGTATATTGGACACCATGAAGCAACACTGCTTTATGGTTCGCCGCAGAAATATTTATGGTAGTGACAGTGCACATCCAGGCTGCAGGCAATCTAACGAGCCCCAGCAGCCAGCGCCCTGATTAGGCACAACAGATCTGCCTGCCAAGACAACTGCATTTCCCTTGCAAAACAGCTCTCCGCAGGCCAGATGAAAGAGCGAAGGATGACAAGAAACACATTCAACATCTCTTGCTTTCAGGTTCAGGCTTTGGTATGTTTGACATTCACAATGTCAACTTTAAAGACGCACAAGTAGTGGAAAACAGAGCAACGCATACTTGAAAGACAGCATTGAGTGTAAGCATATAGTATTATGCAGTTTACAACTAAGATATACTAAGGCTACGTTCACACTAGGGCTGCACGATCGATCAAAATGGAATCGAGATCGCGTTTCGACAGAAGCTGCGATTGTCATGCGTATCTTTCAGTGAACACGGTTCTGTGATCAGCAGTAAATCTCCATCCAAAGGCCAGAGGGCGCTCTCGTGCTGAAACTCCAAATACGCCTCGCAGAAGAAACCCAGAAAATGCCTACCGCAGCAGCTGAATAAACAGAAGATTCAACTGCTATCATTGATTCAACGTGACTAATAAACACACGACTACGGCAATATACGGTTTATCTGAGTTCTTATTATTATAATTTTCATTAAAATAAAGTATATTTATAATGCAATGCCTTTATACTATGAAACTTAAATACTATGAAATATGTTGCGTGCCTTATTCTGTGTAAGAAGCCACATCATCTCACAGAAGGATTTATTTTAAACACTCGACTGACATTATGAAGTGAGTTTGGAGTAAAAATATGTTATTAAATGTGGTATTTTCACATGCTTTCAGATGGAGCCGCATTTACTTTACAGAGCCGTAGTTCACTGAGAAGCTATGCAAACAGCTGTCATTATCGCGAACGATTTCTTCGATTTCATAATCGCGCAATAAAATCGTCTGCGATTTTTTT
>NW_015542477.1:1617810-1619694 GCF_001515605.1 Sinocyclocheilus anshuiensis
TAGCAAATGGCTGCAATATAACAAAGAGTGAAAAATTTAAGGGGGTCTGAATACTTTCCGTACCCACTGTATGTACATAGTGTGTATATTTATTATAAATATCATACATGTCAAAACTGTGGTTGGTCCATTTACATGAGGGTTTGATGGCCTCTTGGTGTTGATCTGTTGCCAAAAATCGAGAAGGGTCTGGCTGCAGATTTGCACTTGCACTCTCAGACTTGCACTCTCAAGACACTTGTGCTTCCGCAAGTGACGTCACTTGCAGTCTTTTTTATATACATATTATATATTAATATAATGAATCAATATAATAACTGTATATTGAATTTGATATTTTAATAGCATCTTAATACATTAAGCCATATTAAGTGTTTATGTTTTTCTACAGGAGGAAAACGCTTAGCGAGAGACTTTGTGCATTGCGTTAATATTCTGCTGTTCTGTGGCCACGGATTTGCGGGTCTTGTCTTTGTTTAGAATACTGTCTGTATGAACGTGCAACGGGAGTCAAGCCCGTATTCCTTACCAGTTACCATAGCGACAGTGACCAAAGTAAAATCAAAGATGGCGACGTCCATAAAACTGAAAGTCTTATCACTTTCTGACACGACAAGAGTCCAATCGAGCCGCGAGTTCATCCGTCAAATCTTCATTAACTGACAGCAGCCTTTAAATTTGGGTGGAGAGCGGAGTTTGAGTCGCACACAGAACACAAAAATGACGGGAGCGGCTCCGGTGGAAAACTGACGGGATCTAAAAATTTCAGGTGACACACACGCAGCTCATTTCTCCGTCGTTACTGTAAGTTACCGAAAACACGTAACACACGTTAGACACGCGTTTGTGTGGCAGAGCGGCTCCCTCTCGCACTGTATGACGTGACAGACAACTAGTTGTTCATATTCTGCTGTTCTTTAGCCACGGATTTGCGGGTCTTGTCTTTTTCTTGCAGGACCCTGTAGGTTACGGTACTAAATCCACACACCACAGCGTCTTGTCTCCACTGGCAACACGCACGATTTGTGTCGATTGCAAGTAACGCTGCAGGTAGTGGAGAGAGCCAGTGGCGATTGCAAGTGACTGTAATTTAGTTTCTTTTTTCTTGCCTTCACCACCTGGATACTGTTGTAAAATGTTAAGAGATTCAAACAAAAAATAATAAATAAATAGAACAAAATAAAAAAGTGAACGTGGCCTATGAGGACCTTTTTTGTTTTGTTTTAAACCCATTAGTTTCCAGGTTTTGAAAAGGAGTTCAGAACAGTGAGATGTCCACATGAATGCACACCCCACTTTTTTATTGATGTACATACAGTGGGTACGGAAAGTATTCAGACCCCCTTAAATTTTTCACTCTTTGTTATATTGCAGCCATTGGTCCTAAGTATTCAGACCCTTTGGTCAGTATTTAGTAGAAGCACCCTTTTGATCTAATATAGCCATGAGTCTTTTTGGGAAAGATGCAGAAAGATGCAACAAGTTTTTCACACCTGGATTTGGGGATCCTCTGCCATTCCTCCTTGCAGATCCTCTCTCCAGTTGTTGGATGGTAAACGTTGGTGGACAGCCATTTTTAGGTCTCTCCAGAGATGCTCAATTGGCAATTGGGCAGGGCTCTGGCTGGGCCATTCAAGAACAGTCACAGAGTTGTTGTGAAGCCACTCCTTCGTTATTTTAGCTGTGTGCTTAGGGTCATTGTCTTGTTGGAAGGTAAACCTTCGGCCCAATCTGAGGTCCTGAGCACTCTGGAGAAGGTTTTCGTCCAGGATATCCCTGTACTTGGCCGCATTCATCTTTCCCTCGATTGCAACCAGTCGTCCTGTCCCTGCAGCTGAAAAACACCCCCACAGCATGATGCTGCCACCACCATGCTTCACTGTT
>NW_015542477.1:1620838-1655648 GCF_001515605.1 Sinocyclocheilus anshuiensis
AGCGCAAGTGTCTGAGAGTGCAAGTCTGCAGCCAGACCCTCTTGCAAAAATCTGACTTAGTGCAGGACTAGGTTTGGTAAAATCTTATAATAACCCATAACAAACAGTCCCAGAAACATTCCAATTAATAGAAAATTTGTCCTCAAATCATGTAGTTCATGAAAGAGTTTCTTACTCACTCCAAATCAATTACCTGAGCTTAGCTGAGAGCTAATTGCCTGCGAGAGACCCAAGTGAAATCTTTAACCTAACTGAAGTTGAGACCTGGGATTAGCAGTTTATTTCTGAATGCTGAACAACAGCGTATTCCAAATGACTCCATGACAGATTTCCATAATCCACATTATCATTGCTCCTGCCTTGTTTTCACTGCTTTCACCATTTATGTGCAATCAGATGTATTTGTCGATGTTGCGTTTCAATTTTCAATTAAATTTCTTATGCAAACAAACACACACACACACACACACACACACACACACTAGAGAAGAACGCACACAACAAAGACTGTGTTCCACAATCTCAAATTTGTGAGAAAATTAATTTTCCCACAGTAAATATTTTTCTAGCGTGTGTGGATGCTTCCAGCAGCAATGAATATTGTTAATTAGCAGCAATGAATGATACAGCGACAGAGCAATGAGATGATGTGACAGACTGCAGTGTCTCCAGTGTGGCTGAATGCCAGAACACAACACACATTGAGGGGCTTCACTGGCTGCCTGTCCCCCTAACTACACCCACACACACACTGCAATTATCACACATCAAACCAAGACAAGCAGACTAAACAGGTACAATCAAAAGTAATACGTCAAAACAGTAATTTTTATGTACATTGAGAAAACACATTAATTATCTGTACTAGGTGTTGTTTGGTAAAAGTAGTTTGGTACCAAGACAACCAAGTCAATACTTCAATTTTAAAAACTTAACGATACCAGCCTTTCCACAGTACAGGTAGTACTGACCTTCTAGCAGGCGGCTGCTTTTAAACGCTCCCATATTTGTGTGAGTGTCTGTCAAGACTCAAGAGCATCAAAGGTTTCCATTTACAATGTGTTTTTGCAGCGCTGAGCTTTGTAGCCAATCACAGATGAACTTTAGATGAACTGCCAAAAAAAAATCAAATAAATTGTTTATAGATAATCTTTCATTCCAGTGACAAAAAAAAACAGTGACAAAAAAAAAAGATTCATATTTTTTATTAATTTCTATTCATCAAAAATCCCTGAAAAAGTGTTGTTTCCACAAAAACAGATTTTAAAATAGTATTGTCTTTACTGTATTTTTTATCAAATGAACGCAGTCTTGATGAGCAGTCAGACAGTTTCTGATTTGTGAGTTTAATATGCTGTGAAATACAGTATGATAAACCATACATAAACCAACAGGTTTCAACACATACCACAACATATTTCTTGATAAAACAGGGCTTTTTTACTCCAATTATGCGAGTCTTGTGGGTACAGTGAGGATGAGCATCCTACTGTAAGGTGACATCATCCACATCCCACATTCCTTAAAAATTCTTAAGAAATGCACATTTAATGCTGGGATTATGTTCTTCTCAAATGCAAGAATACATTTAGGGATTACGCTGAGGTTTAGGTTAAGATGAGGGCTGAGTTTTTAAATCACACTATACCCACTAAGCAAAGCTCGAAACAAAAGATCCACAACCAACAGTGCGTGAAGAACATCTCAGATGCTAAATGCTCTATCAACTAGGATTTACTCTGGTTTGTATTCTCCAATCGTAGCATCTCCATCTAATGCAGTCTTTCAGAAATAATCTTCGGAAATTAATAAAACAAAAACTGTCAGGCATTAAATTGAATTTTGTACCACCTAAAAGAAGCAAAACACTCGCTTTTTATCCATCCAGAACAATACACCAAAGTCACGTCAAATCTTTCCGTAGGTCTCCCGTTTTCTCATAGGTTAAAATTACACCTGGAAATGGAGATGTTCAATTATTCAGCACCGGCAGGGACATCTTTCAGCTCTCTAATCAGAACTGGACCTAAACTGGTGAAGCAACCCTTACCCAGCACACAGAGGCTGTCATTTGCTCTCCTCCTTCTCCTCTCATCCTCGGCTCACATTCAGAAGAGAGGCATTAAAATAGTGCAGTAATATTATGCATTGCTCCATGCAGACGCTGATGCAATCAATGTTCTATTTCATATGAATCCCCCTGGGAGAGAAACGATGGGGGAGGGAGAGACGGTAAGAAAAACAGAGAGAAAGATACACACAGACGTGGAGAATGCGACTGAGCCAGCAGTATTTCTCCATGCAGAGAATCTCCGTGCTGTGGTCACGGACCCGTGGGAGCAGAGCGGTGCAGGCCTGAAACTGATGGGCCGCTGACAGCAAGGCATTTTCCCACTCTGTTTACACAAGCTGCCAAAGCACTGTGCAATAAAACCACACTGTGCACTGCCATCAAAAGCCGCTAGCTGATCTGGGAACATTTTCCATTCTGGTCTTTTAATTACAGCATGCTTTATAGCTAAAGTGACCAAGAAACAACACTTCCCAGTGTAAAATCAGGGTGGTAGGAAATGCAATTACCGCTTATTACAGTATCCAAGCCTACACAGATTCTGCACCAGGGTAGTTTAGATTGAAATTTACAGCAGCAGACTTTATGTAAAACTATCTCAAACAAAACTATTCTAATACTTCTATAGTTCTACAGTTTTATGCATGCATATTTATTACCCTTTTAAATGCAATATTACTTGTGTATTGGTGTAATTGCACAATTTTACAAAACACTTGAGCAGAGTGAAAAAAAAACATTTTTTGGTGTAATAAATATCATTTACAAAAGAAATATACAAGTATATATAAACAAACTATATATATTATATTAAATATAATTTTATTTAATATAAAATTATATAAAGGTTATGTTAAAAAATAATTTAAAAAATATTCAAATATATATAAAACAAACTCTGTGAAACTATATTTATATATATATATATATATATATATATATATATATATACACACACACACAAGTTTTCATTTGTCATTTTTATTTTTGGATGAACTAAACGCTTTATAAAAAATGGTAGCCTGTTAAGGCATGTAAAAATATATTTTTTATTTAGATGCATGCTCATTTTAACCAAATAACAAGGCATTAAAGTATTTTACATCCAATCTGAATTAATGGGAACTATTGCATATTTATTTACAAAATTCTACACATTTATTAAATATTTAAGCTAATTTCGCCATGTTTTCAGTCGCCAAAAACAGTATCATCTGCATTCAACATATTTTACATATTTAAATCCATTTTGTGATCCATCCTGTGTACATTTTCTCCCTCTTTCACAAAACTTGGCAATAACTTGGCAGGGCTAAATCAATCTGCTGTCAAAAAACCGAAACCTGATCCTTGATCAGCACTTCCTCACAGTGACCTGAAGAGTCATTAACTCAGGTGTGAATGAGCAATTAACTCGTGTGCAAAGCTAATGGAACAAACACACTAACTAACTAACAAGTCAAAGAAAGCATCTGAACTGTCTTATCATATCACTTGCCCCAAGAGATCTCCATTTTAGGATCCGCCCTGCAAACCACAGTGCCACTCTCATTTACGGCAGACCAGCGTGATGAGCAAAGCTATTCCCAGAACACAGATGCCAGAGGCTGAACAGTCTCACGCGCACAGGCCGTCTCTGGGATTCACTACTTCAGTTGGCGCACATTTATAACACAGTTTGGATGTGGGAAGGCCTGCGGAGATCCCTGGCAGAAGATATACTATTTCTATTAGCACATGTGTCATAGAGATGTCATGGGATAGACCTCAGATTGATTGCATTTGTTGCAGAGAGAAAGATAGAGAGAAAGAGAAATGTTTTTGTGTTATCGCTCTAAACACAACCCTATAATTCAGAAATGCAAACCTACACACATACAGTCCTTCAACATTCCAGTCAAACAAAACAGTGTGGGTGTATCTATTGGCTCTGAGAAATGCATGCATGCCAAAGAAGGTCTTAAATATTAATCAAAGCCATGCTTCACTGTTATTTGGCTTGTCACACATTATCCTACAGGTAAAGAGTGCTAAATCTACGGTGGCCGAGAAGTGCAAAGCAGATCACAATTCTGAAAACAAAATAACAAATTACAAACGCAAATGCAAGTCTAAAAAACAAAATAACAATTCAGAAAGCACAACAACAATTCCGAAAACATTATAACAAGTCAGAAAACACAATGACAAATCCGAAAACAAAATAACAAGTCAGAAAACACAACGACAAATCAGACAAACCGGAAGAGGTAGGTATAGTTTAAGACAGCGCCATTGGTTTGGGATTACTCACCGCTGACTGGACGAGACATCTGTCAATCAAAGTATACAGGAAGAACCAGTCGAAGAACAGCAGAGTCGTGGTAGAAAGTTTGGAGATGGTATTAAAGTAGCTCAGTTTAAATGTGTTGTATGAATTGCCCTTACTCTGGAATATAAAATACGGAGTGTATATTTACACTTAGTTAAAAGTGGTTGTAAATCATCAGCTCCAGTGGCGCAGATGGATAAGTGCGTGCCCTCGGCTTTTTGACGCGTTCGATCCGAACTTTTTTTTCCCCTCCCTTTTCAAATCTCATATTAGCAATGGATTCTATTTACACTACGTGAAAATAGCAGTATTTTTAGCAATATGCTATTTACACTAAGTGCAAATACCTATTTACACTATGTTAAAATAGCATTATTTTATTTTCGGATTTGTCGTTGTGTTTTCTGACTTGTTATTTTGTTTTCGAATTTTTCATTGTGTTTTCTGACTTGTTATAATGTTTTCTGAATTGTTGTTGTGCTTTCTGAATTGTTATTTTGTTTTTTTAGACTTGCATTTGCGTTTGTAATTTGTTATTTTGTTTTCAGAATTGTGATCTGCTTTGCACTTCTCGGCCACCGTATAAATCATTATTCCGCTCATTAAAACATAAATTGAATTGAACACATCTACACAGAATGTTTTGTTCATCTTTCAGCATTAAAAACAGTGACTAAGCAAGCATTGACGCTATTTGTAACTACTGTATGAACAGTGGCTCAGAAAGTATTTTGGACAGTGCATTTAAAATGCATGAATTTATTGTATATATAAAATACCAAAAACAAGTGGCACCTGCAAACAATTGTTTTTCTTTGGGTTTTTTTTTTTTTTAGAACATTGCAGAGAGTTTCTTTTTTATGTGCAAAGGATCCCATATCAGAACTATTTTTCAACTATATAAATATATTCTTCAACTATATATTTCAAATATAGTAAAACAGTGTGTGTTAAATGAGTAGTATATAAGAACATGCGATATTCATGAACTGTAGGCGAAAAATATGGCTGGATGACTTGTTGCATCTGCTAAGATTCTGAAGTGTGGATTCACTTGGGACACTTTTCTATCCCATGAGGCCACATGAGCTGAGTCATTGTCAGATTCAACAAATGTGGGAAAAAAAAGTTATTTACAATTTATAAAAAATATGGATTATTTAAAATGATAATAAAAATGATAATTATATTTAATATTTTTATTTATTTTTGTACTAACTTTATTTAACTTTTGTTAAAATAACTTTATTTATTTAACTTCAGTTTTTATTTCAATTTTCATCAATTAAAGTGCCCCTATTACGGATTTTTGAAAATTACCTTTCATGCAGTGTGTAACACGGCTCTAAGTGAATGAAAACATCCTGCAAAGTTTTAAATCTAAAAGTGCACCGTGTATAAAATTATTGTCTTTCAAAAGAAAGAGTCGACTCCGAGTCATGAAAACGAGTCGTTTTTAAAACGAATCTTTAGCTGTTTCAAGGTGACGTCAAAATGAAACATTAGCATATTTATGGCCGCCCACTTGTTGCACGCACAGACCCAGGAAAAATTGAACCTCCCCTCCCTCAAACACCGTAGCGGATTCCTGTGGAGAAGACACTGTGCTCTGCACTGTGAGGGTAAACCGTTAGGGTACAGTTAGGGTATGTTGAAAAACTCCCAACTCATTTTCTCCTCCAACTTCAAAATCATCCTACATCGCTGCAGAAGCACCGACCCAGTGTTTACAAAAGTGTTGGGAGTTTTTAGACATACCCTGTCTTGAACCATTGTAAACAGAGTATTCATGCGCCTCGCAGAGCTAGACAAGATGAGCATTTGTGGTTAAAAAGTGTATAATGTTATTTCTTTTTTTTTTAAGAAAATGACCGATCGTTTCGCTATATAAGTTGCGACTGATAAATTCTTTGCGACTGAAGAAAGGGAGACATGAACATCTTGGATGACATGGGGGTGAGTAAATTATCAGGAAATTTTTATTCTGAAAGTGGAGTAATTCGTTTAAAAACGGTTGCTGTCATGTACTCTGTACTGTAGCATGCAAAATACATATTTAGTTGTGTGTGCTGTGTTCGCTCCGCGCAGCTTGTAGGTCTCCGTCTAACTGGCTAACAGCAATATCTGTTCGCTCGCAATTGTCTAGAAATGTGTCGAAGAATAGTGAATGTTTGTCGTTGTTATTACTTGTAGTTCTGATAAAGAATAGAGCAATACGCTGGTGTACAAACTGCAGTGCTTTATCAATACGTTTCCGCATTAGGCTAACGCATATACCATGGCTGTTTGGGTGTTTACCACCGAGCTGTGGGCTAAGTAATGGTGATGGGCGTTCGTTTGGGAGTCGTTCAGCAAAAAAGGAAAAAATAAATGCATATTTTAAGACAATGAAAGTGTTTTTTGACCTTGCATGCATGTCAACCTGTTGTTGGGGACTCCCAAAACCAAAATATGAACCTTTCATTACCCATAATAGGGGCACTTTAACTATATAACTTTGTTAACTACTGCAGTGACATTAATACATTGTTACGTTTGGCTTAAGTGTCCAAATATTTTGGGGCCACTATATGACAGAAAAGATTACATGGAATATTCCTCTGCAAAGCTGAAAAAGAAATGCTGAAGTGCATGACTTAAGTTGTCTTAAACGATTTATGGGTCTTTCAAAACTCATTCAAAATTGAGGCCATATTTTGGTCATCTGTAATAAGCACTTTGAATTCAGGCGTATATATTTCCTCACCTGATCTCCATTGAGTTTGGTTCGAGCCGTCATCTGATGTTTCTAAAACAGTTCATTTTTCATGAATAACAAAGCCCCAGCTGATGCTCTAAATCCACTAAAGTTCTCTTTTGAATCCTGTCAGAGTGGATTTTAGGTGTTGGTTAATGTGGTTTGTGTTTGACTCTCGGGTTCTCCTGAATGGTTTTGTCAGCGGCTGCTGATCCTTCTCTCGCTGTGGTAAAGACTTTTATGCTCAATACTTAATAACAGCTTGTGCTGTCATCTCCACGGTTAGCATCTGATCTCAGCACAGCTGCGGGCTCTCTCTCCGCCTGCTGACACCTCAGCAGCGCCATCCCCACATCACACCTCCCTGAAAGAGCAATGTTGTGACATACGTACGCAGAACACACTTCAGTAGCGTTTAACTACAGCAATAAGCCAAAAGAAGAGATGTGCTATAAAGGTAACGAGGATGTTGTGAGGGGGAAAACTCACTTAGATGTGGTCAAATTACTGCAACGGCATAATTTTACACCAATACAAGGGCCCACAAGAATAAAAAAAATAAAACACTAATTGTTTAAATGCTACAAGTGAATTTAAACATCACATTATTATATTGCAAAAAGAAAAATGGATATTCATTCAGATTTTCATGTTAATCAATAACCGATAAAATTGATCTGATAAATGGCTGATATTAAAATTCAATAATATTTTGCCTAAATAAATACAAAAATAAAACACTAAAAACTATCATTTTAAATGCTGCAAGTGAATTTATGCATCATTTTATTATATTGTACAATATGATGGATATTCATTTTAAGATTTCTGCATTATTCAGTAACCGATAAATGGCTGATATTAAAATTATATACTATTTTGCCTAAACAAATGAGAAATAAAACACTAAAAGCTAAAATAATTTGTTTAAATGCTGCAAGTTAATTTACGCATCACATCATTGTATTGTACAATATGAGAAATAGACATGCATTGTCAGATTTTCGCTTCATTCTATAACCGATAAATGGCCGACATTACAATTTTTAATACTATCTTGGCAAAATAAATGAGAATTTGAATAAAAGTAAATTTAGGTATGAATATTAACAGTATATTTGTACAGTATGAAAAATTGACATTTTGAGATCTAAAGATAACATTTAAAGATTTTAAAAAATTATTCATGTTTTTAAAGATTAACTTAGTGAACTTTAGATGATGGCAAATATAATCTAATTGTAAAAACAGAGAAAATACACATGTACAATGAATGCAGATGCCAATAAAATCCCTCTATTAGCCAATGGTCAATCAAATTAATTGTGTGAAGTTCAATAGCCTGTAACTATGGGTAAAAAATTATGTGAGATGTGCAAATAATGCTTCAAACATGGATCATCCAATCAGAATTCCTAATCATAACTACCCATTGAACAAAAAAAAGTCTCAACAGATAAAAGAAGCAACAACTTCTGAAAGTATAAGCCTACAGGGAAGGAAGGGTGTGAAAAGAACCTCACAAGAAGAATACTAACACAGCTCAAGTCAATAAACACCTCATTTAAGAGCAAGCCTGAACAAAATCCAACCTACTGCCGCCTCAGAGAAATCAATATGACATACCAAAGTCGTGTTAAACGCACAGCATGACAAAACACATAGGAAGAAAGAGAGAGAGAGCCATAAAGAGGTCTTATCTGCACTTCGCCCAAAGAAAAATCTCAATGAATAGAAGGGTAAGACTTTAACAGTCTTATATCATAACAGTGTGACCTAGAGACTGATGACTGAAAGCAACACTACAGATTCAACAAGGTTGAATTTGCATTCAACAATTACAATGACGGCAAGGCCTTAATTACACATCTATGAAAAAAAATGCTTTCACACAAAAAAACAGCTCTTAGACATTAAACAAAAATTTTTTTGTTTTTTTCACTGCAAACAGCAGTCTGAATCATTTTGGCGCTTACGCATGTACGTTCGGATCATTTCAGCTGCTCTAGTAAGTCTATTCACGAGTCGTATAAAAGTGCATTGATTAATGATACAAACGAGCTTGAAATTATCTGGGAAATGTTTGCACGTGTCCGCTCGGATAGGCAGCATGCCAAGCAACTCTGATTCATAATCATTATCATGAATCATGCTCACAATCCCCATACTGACTACAGATAAATCAAAACAGGGAGGGCGCCAGAGATGGTCAGACCTTTATTAAATAAACATTAAAAGAGCGAACATGCCATCTTCAGAGCGGAGCGTAGAGACCAAAATGTGTGTGTGTTTACACATGACGGGTGCAAATATTGAAAGAGCTGGAATAAAATGTCATTGTGAATGCAGGACTGTCACTGGGGAAGATAATGTGTTTTCCCACTGTAATTTAATTCTCCACCAAACTTTACAAACTGAGAGTCTATTTATGTGGTACACACACAAATCTAACCTTAAAATCTTAAGAAAGGACTTCACCCCATCACGGCCCCATGATTCATGGGATAAATGACTTTCATAATTTACCGTGATAATATTTGGACAATTTCTGGTTTGTTTTCTTCTCATCAGTCGGTTTGGTCTGCTCATGTGATTGAGCTGTCGACTGGTCTGTTGTTTATATTTCTACTCGTCTTCCCTAGAGGCCTCCTCCATGTGTCTTCCTACATTAAGTATGAGTGTGTTAACACCTCCTACTAAATCCATCACTGTCAAACTGGAGATGGGGAGGGTGTATTTTACAATGTGAGTAAACTTCATTATGGCCTTGCGTGAAAACATTTTGCGTAAGTGTGTTTAGTAAATGCTCCCAGGCCTCTGCCGGCACACTTGAGAGTTATAAAAACAGACTAATTTAATGTGAGGGTGTCAATCACAGCCGAATTTGTTTTCCACAAGGATACAAAGAAATACACAACCCTAGTGTATTAGACACAGGCTCATGGATGAAAACGGAAATGGAAAAGCAAAACTTGCATTCAAATTTCTTTTTTTTTTTTAAGAAATTAATAATTTTATCCAACAAGAATGCATTAAAGTAAGAGTAAATACTAAGAAATGCTTTGGAAGAGACTTTAAAAAATCCCTGCAATATATACAGTATATATACAGTCGTGGTCAGAATTATTGGCACCCTTGTTAAATATGATCAAAGAAGGCTGTGAAAATAAATCTGCATTGTTAATCATTTTGATCTTTTATTAAAAAAATTCACATAAATCTAACCTTTCATTGGAGAATACATTATGCATTATGCAATGTTGACGTCATACATACAGTCAACATTATGACATAAATGTTTTTCTCTAATACACATTGGACACAATTAAAGAAGCGAATATACTTACTTTGCCGGCAACCCGCCAAAATAAAAGCCTGCTGATTTTAAGTTCGAACATTAGGAAAAATTTTAAAAAGTAGTAGTAAATATTAACATTTTATTTTTAAGTTTACTATAAAGTAGGGCTGTGCGATTAATCGAAATCGAATCGAAATCGCGATTTGAGACGTTGCGATTTCCTAATCGCAAAAAAAAACAGAAAGCGGGAGAGAGACAGAGTGGGATTATGGCGTCTACTGGATCAGATCGATAGTTAGGCAAATTAAAACTAAAGAAAATCGTATGCAATTTAAGCTTCGAAATGACAGACAACGAACAAAAAATTTAATTTGCAAGAGCTGCGTCACAGCGCATATCAAAAACTCCCTTATCGGTTCTGTTTTCAGTACTGGTGAATAAAAGATACATTCTTAGATGTTTTTGTTAGTACGTGAACATTATCTTACACATTTTATCTCCCCAACAGATTAATTTGAAATAAGTTTATAATGCATGTTGGCTATTCCCAATTCAGAAGAGCGCACACACAGCCTGTGTCTGTGAATGCTTCTCATACTCGCTTTTCTTTTTTGGGGGGATTTTTTTCATGTTTTAAATCATTTCAAATATCAGTATTCAACGTTTTATGTTTAATATATCAAAACATTATTTATGCATTTGTAATTGCAGGTTAAATGCATTCATGTCTTGCATTAAACAAAATACATGTGTGTAAATACATCTAAATGCCACTTCAGATGCAGCTTCTGTGTTGATTTCATTTGCTTGGTAACAGCCCAAATGTCTTATTATTCTAATTCCCTGATTAAATGTAAGAATTTGACTCAAAAGATAATGGACACTTTTAGAAAAAATGGCTTTATAAAGGTAAAAATGCCCATAAAATGCAAAAATCAGTGTAAACTTATTGGAAAAGATTAATTTATATTAGTATGAACTGACCACCACACAGAATATGAAGAATATTAAAAACATTAGGAGTCAGCTGTCTTCGGCAGTCCTTAAGGTACCAGCACAATAACACACTCAGCAAAATATCGTCTAATTATCGTTATCGATAAAATCCCAGAAAATATCAAGATATAATTTTTTGTCAATATCGCACACCCCTAGTATCTACCCACATCAGGCAGAGAATAGATTGTGAATCCAGTGTAGTTTGCTGTAACAGAGACAGCTGAAAATAACTCCTTATGATCAGCACAGGCCTTAACCTCAGCTAGATACATTTGACCTCACACTGCAAACTCTTCCTCCTACAGAGAGCTGAACTCAAGCCGGAAAGGAAAAAACAGATCTGATGGAACAAATAAGGCTGTCTGCAGGGAGCCATACCGCAGAGACAGAGAGAGTCTGTGTGTCTCTGAATGACAGTGGACCTCATCTCTTGAACCCTGAGCCCAGTGGTTTTAAATGTCTCCTCGACAGCCCTCTTACCTACACACTCCAACGACCTGCATTCAGCAGTCATTCAAAAGCACCAGCAATCCTCTAGTAAACAGATCACCCTGTACTAGGGGTGTGCAATATATATAGTCTGCGGTAATATCGTAATTGTTGTTTTAACGATGTGCAATTTGACATTATCGAGTATTTTGCAAAAACCATTTAAAACACCCCTACAGAGTGCGCGCATACATTACGTGAAGTCTAGACCAGTGTGTATATGCATTTGTGACCCTGGACCACAAAACCAGTCTTAAGTGTCAATTTTTCAAAACTGAGATTTATACAGAGTGTGTTCTTTCACTGCATGATTCTGTCTATTAAAATGCATTTAGAATGAACACAAATTCAAGACATGGGGGCAGAACATTTATACCACTTCATATAGCCTAGTTAATCAATTTCACTCGAAAAGTGTAATTTTTTTCCAAAAATTACCATGATTACAAATGTGATTTTTTACAACAGTTCAATAAACAAGAAGGTAATTAAGAGACGTTTTAGACACCATATTTCCTGTTTTTGCGCTATTTTGACAACAAAAATAATTCCAAACACAGCCATAGCGGTTTTATAAGAGCAGTTTTATTCTTAGCAGCCATAAGAGTTTTGAATCTCTTAACAACTTGACGGCGTTTCGTTCCTGAATGAATCAACCGATGATTCCATCTTCTTGGTAAAAGCCCAAATGTCTTATTCTAATTCACTGATTAAATGTAAAAATTTTACTCAAATGATAATGAACACTTTTAGAAAAAATGGCTTTATAAAGGTAAAAATGCCCATAAAATGTAAAAAATCAGTTTAAACTTACTGGAAAAGATTAACTTCTATCAGTGTGAACTGACCACCTCACAGAATATGAAGAATATCAAAAACGTTAGTAGGCAGCTGTCCACAGCAGTCCCTAAGGTACCAGCACAATAACACACTCAGGAAAATATTGTCTAATTATCATTATCGATAAAATCCCAGAAAATATAGAGATATTTTTGTCAATATTGCACACCCCTACCCTGTACCCGTACCAACCATACACAAAGCACATAAATGCACAAAAGACTCCTATGAATAGGGATGGGTACCGAGAACCGGTATTTTTTTGGACCGGTACGTAATTGGGTCAATACCGGAGTACCGATAAGCTTCAGGACAAACGATACTGTTATCGATACTTGCATTGTTTTATATCCATATACTTCCATGTTAACGACGAATTAGAAGCTGCTGCTTGTCATTTTCCTTCACTGAATGATGTGGCCGATGTTTTCTCGACGTGCATGTGATATCCATGCGCATGTGCGGTGTGTGTTTGCGTACAATCAGTCGGCAAGAGTGAAACGTTCGAAAGTGTGGGCTCACGTTACAAAACTAAGCGACACCAGTGTCAGATGAAATGTCTCGCGGCTCCAGCTCCAACTGCAACTCGCGAGACACATTCACATGAAACGTTGATTCGGTAGAGTTACACTACCGAGACTTATTCGCAATCACAAAAGTACATTATTTCCGCGTGCTTTAAAGCCTTGCCGGTTAAACGATTTATTTGCGTGCTGTTCTAACATGTGCTTATTCAGAGCGCGTACACCTGAAGCGTCCGTACACTAAAAGACCGGTCAAACAGCACCTGGTTACTTAGTTATCATCTGATTGCGCTAATACTGTCAAAAACACACAAGGTTAAACAAAGTAAACAGTTGAGAGTGAAATGGATCCGTGCAGCTCTTAAAGGGACAGTACTAAACATGCTGCCGATTGTCATTAAAGGGATAGTTCACCCATTCTGTCATTATTTACTCAGTCATGTTGTACCAAACATGTATACATTTTTATTTATTCTTGCGCTGAACACAAAAGAAGATATTTTAAAGAATATGGGTAACCAAACAGTCGCGGAGTCACTGGGGACCAGCAACTGTTTAGCACTTTAAAACAACTTGAGAGCGAGTAAATGATGACAATTTTCATTTTTGGGTGTGAACTATTCCTTTAATGTTAATAAAATAAAACACAAAGAGAAAAATAACCTATAAATAATAATAATAGGAGGTGGAGTCTTCTGTGCAGTGGTGCTGTTTTGTGCCTCAAAGCGAGCGAAGAAGACGTTCAGCTTGTTCAGCAGGGAGATGGTGCTGTCACAGGTGAGTGGTGGGGGCTTGTAGTCCGTAATGGTCTGTATCCCCTGCCACAGGCTCCGAGTGTCTCTGCTGTCGCTGAAATGATGGGCTATCCTCCTGGAGTACTGTCTTTTTGCATCTCTGATGCCGCAGGAAAGGTTGGCCCTAGCTGTCTTCAGGCCCACCTCATCTCCAGCTCTGAAGGCAGCGTTCCGCATCTTCAGGAGTCCGTAGACCTCCCCTGTTAGCCACGGCTTCTGGTTGGCCCGGACAGTGATGGTCTTTGAGACTGTTACATCATCAATACACTTGGTGATGTAGGCAGTGACAGTCTCTGAGTACTCCTGGAGGTCTGTGGTGTTAGTTGAGCGTAGTAGTCGGATGTAGTCCAGTTTATTGTCCAAAGAGCGTACGTTAGCCAGTACGATGGTGGGGATAGCTGGCTTGTGTGGGTTAGCCGCTAGCCTAGCCCGGATACCTCCGCGCTTTCCCCTCTTCTGCTTCCTCTCATGCCACTTGTGGCGCCTCCGCTGTGGGAGAGATGCAGTAGTGGGGGTCGGTGATGGTGTGGGCCTCCGGAGCAGACCGAGATCCCGCAGCTCTTCGGCGTGCGCAGAGTTTAACTCTAAAAATGTGGTTCTGCCGACATCGAGCAGAAACTCACGACTGTATGCGCGCTTAGAGACAGATAGACGCGATGAATACGTACAAAAACACTGCGACTCACAAGACAAAAAACAAGAAGATCTGACACTAGATCTGACAAATCAGACACTAGATCTGACAAAGACACAATATAAATCGATTCCTGCAATTTTTTTATGAAATCAAATTTTATGAAATTAAATTCAAATGAAATTAAATTAAATTTCATTTTAATATAAATTAAATAAGCTACTACTAAATTACAATACTGCTGCATTCCTTGTTTCTGAGTGCATATGCCATTTGAGCTACATCATTCTGGACTGAAAACACCACTGAGAGCCAGCAGAAGGTCAGGGACGAGCTCCAGCGTGCCAAAGCGGAGGGTCTGCTAACAGAAAGACAGCCTGCAGGCAAGCATGGCATGTTGTGACATGGTAGAAAAAAATCACTTAAGAGATTTCAGTGGAGCAAACACCCAAACAATGGAGTGGGGAATTGTTGTGCGCCAAAATAAGCAAATACAGGAGAAAACCGTGACAAGCGATTTGGATAAAGCTTGATTAGGATGATCAGGACAACAAAACAAAACAGCTGCTTATCCAATGCAATATATTTGATCCATTGTAGATCTAGCTGGAAATGGACAAACCATAAGTGAGGTTTGTCATTAGGAGAGTGGGTAATATATAGCTGTAATACAAAGAGTGTCAACTAGTATGATGAAGGAGTTGGATAAACGTTGCAGAACTGACTCCATATGAACACCCCTTAATACATTCTATTATGTTTCAGGCTCCTTTTATATTCCCAGTCACACACAAAATCACACTCACACATCCGCATATCTCTAGTCACAACACTACATCACTTCTGTCATCTCAAATGACTCCAAAATGTTCCTCAGTTCTGCGATTCAATTAGCACATAAAACATCTTGCCAAGCCAAATCCTGCCATTAGAAACAAGGCTTCCTCATTACTCTCCCACCAAGCACAAACTCACTAGGCCTCTAAACTGCTCCTCATGCATAATTCAGCAGCCACAAATATGGCATTTAGGCAGGATTGCTGTTATTCATCGAACAGCAAGGGTCGGGTACAAACAGGAGGCTAAATGCAAAACGCTAATTCAGAAATGAGTCAGAGAAAATAGAGGCAGAAACGGCAGCAGTGCTTTGGTTCTTTTAAGAACGAATCACTGAAAAGTTATTTGGGGAACCCAAAATGGTTGACTTCTATGGCTGCAAAAAAAACTTTATTTTGAAGAGTGCAGAGTGTGTCATCAACTTTAGCTCAAGGATCAGAATAACAATGGTTGACTACAAAAGTGCATTTCTACAATGCCATGTGCAAATGAACTACCAGAGCCCTGTCTGTGAATACATGCCCTTGTATTGTCCTCCTGTGTCTGCAGACATCGGCTGGACCCACACTTGACCCCAAACACTTCCGTTGGCCAGAAAGCTGTTCCACACACAACTAATCACTCACTTCAGGATAAACAGAAGAGACCTGGAATGGAACAATAAATTCTCCTCACACTCCAACAGTGACAACCTAAACAATTACTTGGCATGTGTATAAATTAACTTGGTGTTTACAGGCTAAAGTTTTGTTACCATGAAAGTGGGAGGGATTTTAAGTCCTTGGCCACAAATTCTTCTCATAATCTGAATTCACTTCGGTTCGGATTATAATGTGTTTACACTTAGCAAAGAGAACAATGACAATATTGGTTTAGTTTCTTAAAGAATTACTATTGATCATGCTTAAGTTTATAGACTCGAACAAACTCCTAATTGTAAGTACATGTAACTTGTCCCGGACCATTTCATGCATCATAAAAGCACGGCAAAACCAACAGACTGCGAATGTAAATCTAAAGTCTGGGCTCCTTGATTACAATCAAACATTTTCCCAGTTAATGCAGCCAATGCAAACAGTTACAATCTGGGTCTATACACCTAAATCTTCAATGTAAGGTACATTAAAATGATACATTCTTGGATCTCTATAACAATTATTTATTAGAGGCAAGTGAGCACAACTTTTCAATAAAGAGTTCACAAAACAGTTCAGCTGTTTTTTTCCTTAAGGCTTTTATGATTTCAGACACTTGACACATACTGAAATTAGATTCATGGTTTAACACCACTTTGAGGAACACAAACTCTGTGGTTGAAAGATCTTGATGAATAGCTACAGGATATAAAATCAAGCCAAACGGCGTCCCTGCATATGGCGTGTATGGGGAAAAATAGCTCTACCCTGGCCAACAAAAACATACAATCCAAAAGAAGGAAATTACAGGCCGCCATTTGTATCTCTTATAAAAAATACTTTTATAATTACTTTATAAATGAATAGCTAATGCCAACTTTTACTATGTTACATTAGACATATCTAAACACAACAACAATCCAGTAACTTTATTTTGTGTGGGGGTTTTTATTACTTTCCATCTTGCCTTTTTTTGGCATGCCATACTGTACCTTTTCCTTGCTGTATTAGCAATTTGAAAACAAAAAGTTTAAATTAAACCAATCATTTTGTCATTAATGTATATTATTATTTTAGATTGTTGTTAACGTTTATGAGTACTGTTAGGGGCCATTCACACAGAATGCATTTTAGCTTTGCAGGCATGAAACAGCCAGTGGAATGGGTGAAAAAACATAAGGAATAGAGGTGTTTTTTTAGAACACTTGTCAATGCACGAGACACTGCAAAAGACATGAGTGCAACAGTCAAACACTTCTGTTCAATGCATTTACATAGAAAAGCCATGTAAAGCAGCACAATGGAATAAAAAAACGTGTTTTGTTTCATTAGCTCCTTGCACATATTTTCTCTTTTTTAAAGCATTAAGCAGGTCCATAAGTAAAAAAGAACTGTCATTAGTGAACTCTTCAAGGATAAGTCAGTCTCTTGTTTTTGAACCACTTTTTTTTAGGTTTGTCAGTAAGGGACTATCTTAAAATGTCAACCCTTTTAACATGATTTTGTACAGTAAACAACTGATCGCTACTTATATGACGAAATGTCGGTATAAATATTAACATTAAATTCTATTTAATTTAAGTCTTTTTATTATTTACTTTAAAAATAATCGTCTTATCAAACTGCCTCATGGGTGCCTGTTTCATAGAAGGACATTTAAGCCTTTAGGAGGAGAGAAAGGAGTTCTGCTCACCTCCGCTTGTCCGGTCTCGACCCAACTTTGTCTCACACAAAGAAAGATCAAGTTGCTTCTGGGTATGTGCATGTGAAGCAGGGTTAGAAACGTGTGAGAGGAAGTGTGCTATTCCTCCACACAAGAGAACAAGGATAATTAATGAGTGGTGTCCCACCAGATACTAACTCACATACATGCCAGATGTATTATTATAAACCTACTCAGTCAAGTCGGTTATATTTGAATAAAAATGTAATTTGCCTAAGCATTAGCGGTGCGAGTTGGAGCAGCATATCTTCTCTTTGCAGTCTAGCATTTTTACAGCTACACCTAGAAGCATACGGGTTAGACTTCGGGCTACACTTAACACTGCTATTTGATACATTATTTACATCAACACAAAAGTAGAGAGCTCAGCGCATGCTCTCTGAGAGTGTCTCTACTAAAGCAAGCATTACTAGTACAACAGTTCATTTTGGAAGAAAGAATTACTAACCTTAAAGGAATAGTTCCGTGTTCAGTAAACAAGTTAAAATGCAAATTTTCACAGGTAAAATCCAGTCATCTCAATAGGTATCTATTATTAACATATTTTTACATGTGTTTTTAACTAGCCACACGTGCAATGTCAATATATTCAGTGCAACAATATTCTTCTCAATGAAGAGTGTAAAAAATTCCTCACCCTTTCTTTATCTGTCTCTCCCTCTCCATCTTTCGATTTGTCTGCTAAACAGCAAAGAGACATCTACAGCTCAGAAAATCTATAGCCTGTCTCACAATTCTGCCAAGAACACATTTCTGTCATAGCGCATTTGACACGATTACATCACAATAGACAAAATAAACACTTTGCGCATTTCCTCATAAATACCAGACAATTTACACGCACACATGTTTAAAGTGTAGTGTGTAAGTGTTTAAAACTGAAGTGTGTAATTTTTTTTTGGATGTAAACACACTTTCTGCTCTCCCGGCTTAATTTGTAGAGACAACAATAAGTACGATTTGAAGGTTTATTTCCCTTACTGTTTATACACTTTAGCCTTATGGAATATTCCAGGTTCAAGTTAACCTCAGTCGACAGCACAAGGAAAAATCTAGGTCACAGTAAAGCACTTAAAATGGAAATTTGGGGCAATTTTGTATTATTTTAAAATAAACATTCACTAGAACAACCATGAGACATAAATAACATGCTATGATTTTAGTGTAAAAAGTGGTCATGATAACGTAAACATTAAAGCCTTAAAACCACTGAATCACTGACAAAAATAAAATACAATTTAATGAAAGAATTAATGAGAAGCTTCACATGTTTGCTTAAGTCCTACAAAATAATTAACTGCATTTACTTCCATTGCAAGTGCCTTGTTGTAATCTTTTTAAAGAAAACATTGCAATTGTTTTAAAGAAAACAAAAGATGAGTTGAAATTATAATTCTTTGGTAATTAACATTGTACCACAAACGCTGAACTTAACTGGGTACTGAACGCTGAATATTCCTTTAATGACTTTTCCAAAACAATTTACATTATGAAGATGATTCACACTTATGCAACTAAACACATGTGCCCATTCGTAAACCTTCATGAATGCATAACACTGAGTTCATTCACATATCAAATGAATTACAAGTTGTCAGGGTGCTTTATGTCTTGCTGTGGCATTAGGCGATTACAGACGAAAGATGTGCCCCTCTGGGCCCCGTGCCAACCCCTCCTCCGGCCATGACCTAATTTCCTCTTTCAACCATCTACTGCCTGACATGATGGGTCCCCACTCTGTCTTTTTCCTGTCTCTTTCTGATATGCTAATCTGATGTCAAAACTGACATTTTTTTCCAGAACTGCATTTGAGTTATTGCAGGCTGTGTAAATATTTATAAATGATAAAAGTGCAGTCTGAAATCATTAACTTGCCACTTAGACTCATCAACTTAGCTAATGAAGAGAACATTATGGTGTCAAACATACAAAAGAAACACTTGATTTGTTCACATTAGGATCTGAAAAGCCATTTTGAATGTCAACTGAAAGAGAAAAGCCATTGTGATGACCAAACGCTTTGTTTTGCACCAGGCACGTGCTAGCACATTAGTATTATTTACACTGACTTAACCATTTTCTTATGAGTGGATCAATGGAGTGGGGAAGCTCGGAGCTTTACAACACAATGATCACATAAAGTGGTTTAAGGGCACCAGTGGTGCAGGCATTAAGTAATATTGAATTGGGGATGCAGGGGCGGGCAAGGGGGAGGAGGTTGAAACGATTACGTGGCAACTTTGTGCTCAGGGACCAAGGGGGAGGAGGTTTGTCGAGGCGGCCCAGGCCTGATGATTTAGTAATTTCTCAAAGTGGTGTAACACATTGCCTCTCAGGCCTGTCGTTCCAGCACTAAGCAGCATTAATAAACACCCGCTGCTGATGGCTCACTTCTATATGAGCGAGTCTGTCCACTGGAGTGGAACGAGTTTGATTTCAATGTGTCATTTGGGAATACCTGTACGAATTCTTCAAGCACCTCCTGGCAAATTGAGGACAAATTTCTTCTCAAATTGAAACCATCAAGGGATTGTTGTAAAAGAAGGACAAGAAATAGAAATGGTGAGGCAGAGGAAGAGAGAGAGAGGGACAGTTTAAATGTAATTGGATAAAGAGAGAATAGGTGTATTGGATCAAAAGTAAGATGGCTCTGATGTATTGTAAACATTGATCCGTATGGACAAACAAACACTGCTACATTTATGGGCCAAAATCACAACAGCAAACAATCAGTGCAAAATGGATATAGGCTAAATTCAAGTGGAAAAAATAAATGCAATAAAGTTGTAGCTGTGGCATAGTGGTTTGTGTTGATGTTTTTTTTATGCAGAAAATGTGATTCCTGCTTTTGTCATCTCCCGTTCTAGTTTTCCCATCTTCCTCATTTTTTCCAAACCTTTTCTATATTCAATATTAATAATAAATGGCAAAAAACAAGCCAGAATAACACAACACAAAACAAAAAAACAACTAAAACACAAAACAACAAACAAAAAAGCACAGCACAAAACAAAAAGCAATTAAAACACAAAACAACCAACAAAAAAGCACAACACCACAACACAAAACAAAAAACTAAACTAAAACCAAACAAAACACCACAATGCAAAACACAACTAAAACACAAAAAAACACAATTAAAAACAAAACACCACAAAACAGTAAAGAACTAAAATACTAAACAACAACCTAAACAAACAAAAAAACACCACAACACAACCAAAAAACTAGGGATGCATCAATCCGATAATCAGTATCGGTATCGGTTCCGATACTGGCATTTTCTGCCGGATCGGGTATCGGTCAAAGGAGACCGATCCAAATCCGATATTGTGCGAATACTATTCTGTGTCATTGTTAAGCCCATAAAGCACCATAAAGTTTTCGTGCGCTAGATATCAAATCTTCTGAAGCTGTTCAATGTTAGTACAGATGAATATTTAAGTCGTTAAATTCAAGTTCACGTAAACTCTTCTCTCCGCTGCAGCTGTCTGTCATCCTTCATTCAGCATTCAAACTGTGTGTCGCGTTCGGTTACGACAGTCAAAACGATTAAACTCTCTTCAAGAGTGCTCAATAACTGAGATTTGAAACTGTTAAAAGAAAAGGCTCAAACTATTGCACCGATATTACACACTACGCATCAATATCTCTATAACTTTTCTATGCTGCGCACTGTCACTCCGTGTTGCTTCAAGCGCATCATTCTGCGCACGGGATGTGCATAAGCACTTTGTGCCGGTCTGTATTGGAACCATACCCTTTCGTATTATAATACTTTTGCGCAATGAAAGATTATTAATAGTCTTTCTTGTTCTGTCCTATCTATCATATGTTGCTGCCTTTATTACTGTGCTATACATTTAAAAGAAATATATTTTAGTTTATAGTAGGCTATATATTTATATATAAATATATTTACTTGTTTTTCATGAATGTATTTTACAACAATACAAAGAGCAATGTGTAACATTTTACCAGATTTAGTCCTACACTTATTAACTTTAATTTGTTCCCCACTAAATAATGTTGTTTCACTAAATGTTTATTTTATCAAATTATTGTGCACCCATGATTCTTCTAGACTATCTTTTGCTGCTGAATTATCCACTAACCTAGTTTATAATAGTATTTTTTTGTCATAGATTATGATTATATATTTTTTTCATTTGTTCTTTTTCATTAAAATGCAGTTGTCTATATTTAGTATATTGTGTTTAACACACAAAAGAGTGATGATCAGGTCAACACACAGAGGTGTAGAAATTCTACATTGATTTAAAGAAAACTGCGCTTGTATCGAATCGGATCGGTATCAACAGATACTCAGAATTTTCTTGAGAGAAAAAATTGTATCGTTGCATCCCTACAAAAAACACAACTAAAACTAAACAAAAAAAAAAACATTACAACACAAAAAAACACAACTAAAACAAAATAAAACCCACAGTAAACAGTAATAATACATTTTAATTATTACAGCATTTCAACTGTAATTTCTTAAAAGACCTTACATTAGAATAGACCGAGATACATTTGATTTGGCTAGCTGCACTGGCTCATTGAGTCCTGTGATCATCTCAGCTGCATGAATGAGAATGGAGCTGATTGCTGACATGCAGGATCTAGTCTAGGGTCTCCTGCTCTGTGGGGTTCTAAATGGAGCAAGACGAGAGCATGGACGGGACGGCTATGAGTCACAGATCCCAGAACAGTGAAGAGCGGTGAATGGGGATGTCACCCCTGGAGAACTGCGACTGCGGTTCAGAGCGCTAGCGTGACAGCGTAAGCTGCTGATGGGCTCCTTTCACAGATTACTGTAGTGAACATCCAACACAATGCAACAGCATCTGTAGGGGATGTGAGGGTAAAGCGTGCAAAGCTTTGTCGTGTCACACTGTTGGGCTTTTAACAGCAAGAGCGACGCTGAAAGTCAGGATGACACTCTACAGATGTCCTGTCAAGACTGACAAATGAAACAATGGCGAGGGCCGATGCCGCCTTCAAGTGCCCCTGGGAAGCACCTACGAAATGACATATCAAAATCAGAAACACAATATTGAAGTAACGGTGAATGAAGGCCAAATATTGTACCATAAGTGAATACACCTGCATACCCAATCTATGTTTAATTTATATATTTAGCTTAGTTTTTATCTACAAAATGTTAATTAAAATGTAAATAATAATTTAGAAAGACAGCACCTGCCGCAGTTATAACTGCAGACGTGTATATTATACCTGAAGAAAGCTACTTGTTAGCAGGACCCCAAGCAAAAACTAGACCTTTCCAGTATCAAAATAGGTATAATTACAAAAATTCAGAGTTTCCCACTGGTAAAAATTATTTCACTTTATAATTTCTGTGCATGTAACACGTAATGACTATATTTCCAGCTCCACTTGGAGGCTGTAAACAGCCTTAAATTCATACAGCAGATTTACTACTAAACAGAACAATAATAAACATCCACACAGTATGTTTGAACAGTCTGCCTAGATTATATGTAACAGACCAAAGCAGCTTGCTTAGTTTCAGTAAGGAGGCTGTCAAAATGAGTTAGAGATCTAGATGCCTTTTTTTGTAGCTAACTTGGCTGGTACATCTAACCCTTATTTCAAACATCTGAACTGAAGTTTGAAATTTAACTTCCAGCCATGTAGGACTTTCTACATATAATTACATATCAAGTCGGTAATATAAACTTACATATAATTCTGTAGTCAAAATGAGAATAATGCAAAAGTGATTCCTATAAAAGTACAGTTAAACTTCAAACCTAGATCAGTTGAAATTATTCTTTCCACTGTAGGTATTATTTTTCATCTCAAAATGAGACAAGGCTTTGCTCCAGTTGCGTGTTTAAGTTGTTTCTTAAACTATTGATGCTTTTTTTTTAGCAGAATCATCTTTCTTACCAAAATCTGTGACTAAATTCTTAATATAAGACTGAAATCTGTGACCTCAAGATCTACAATAGTTACATTATGACATCATGATCATCCATCTTCAGCTTCACCAGATGACATGAACATCTTTAGCAGCTACATTATGACATAATTTCCATATATGATGATTTCTAAACATTTAGGCCTATATTAGATTCTTCAAGTCATTAACCTTCTCAAAACAGCATCTTAAAGCAGTAGGCTACCACATAACATTGGGCAATTGTCTCCTAAATGACACACTATACACTCACTCAACTGTCTGGTGTATGAATTTTATAAGATTATTTTATCATCCAACATCAGAGTCCAAGCCCCTTTTTATTCTTCTACATAAGGAAAGCTGCAACAGATAAACGCATGAAGTGTCCAACATTTCACACCGTTTTTTTTTTTCAATTAAATAAGTGCATGATCTGAGTATTTGAAGTGCACTTCATGCTGGAATTTTCAGCCTGAACACACTAGTCACGCCATTTATACTACAACATGGCACAGAATAGTGCATAAGCAAGCAAATTCGGACACACTTTACATCTTTGGCAGAAAAACAACAACCTATAAAGCCACATCTACTTGAATCACAAACAACAGAAAATCCAATACTGTGCAAACAGACCCAGGCAATTAGAGTCCAGAAAGAAGCAGTCTACAGACAATAATAAACCAGTCATTATGCCACGACTGAGCTTTTCACAGCCAAACCAAACAAGCACTTCCAAAAAACAGCAGTTAAAAACACATTCACGCAAAGGCCGCAGTACAAGGCTACCCTGGTCTCTTACCTCAAGAGCTTCCAGCGTCATAAATCCCGATATTGAGAATCCGTCAATGATGTCCTCCTCAGCAGAGGTAGACTCCTTCCTCTTCCTCCTCGGTGGCCTGGGTCGTGAGGAAGAGGAGGGGTTGGTGCTGTCTTCCCTCTCCGAATCGGAGGAGAATCGAAGCACGGTGCCCCGGACATGGTTATTCCTGATCCCGTTAGACACGTGCTCCTGGTCTCGCACCGACCGAGACTTCCGCTTTTTCCGGATCCCACTGCACCTCGGGCCATCCATTTCACCAGATGACACACTCAAGCGAACACTTCCTGTTAGGAGGCTCTCGGCCTGCGCTCAGAGGTGGATGCAGAATGATTTCCAAACAAACACCAGTAATGGAAAGCTCAATAACTGTACTCCAGTGAGGGATGAGCAATTATCCAAATTCCAAAACCGGCTGATGCTATGTGACTTTGCTTGGAGTGCGATACGCACATGAGATTCCAGAAGGATAAATGCATATATCCACAAGCATAGAAATCCAAAATCGAATTCTGTTAAGGGTTGCCAAACTGGAAAGTATCCAAACTTCCAAATGCAGCCCACGTTTAAGGGAAACAAACTGGAAGACCACTTGAAGTGTCTTCCAATGGCGCTGTAACAGGTCTCCACATGGCTGTCCTCACGGATCCAACACTCTGTTTAAGTGCAGTCTGACGCCTTCCCATCCTACATGTCAAAGAGATAGAGAGCAGACGTTTGAAATGTTCTCTCTGAGAGCCTTCCCAGAATCCCCACCCTTAGCTATACATAGGAATATATCATGCAGGCATATGAATAAAGCAATTTTCACAACACATTTGGACTCTCTGCAAGAGATCATCTTAAGATGCCTTCCTTTTGATCTAATTCCACAATGGCTACAGTAACTTCCCTTCTTCCCAGATCTTACAGTTTCTTGAAAGAAAACAAAATCTATTGTAGGAAATTATTCAGAATGTGTTCTTGCATATTGATTAAATACATCATATAATGAGCCATTTACAGAGCTGCGTCTAGATCTCCAGTATTACATATTCAAGAGCTTATATTTCTCCTCCTGCACACTGTCATTATTCTGAGACTGCTATAACCGGAGACAGGAGGGGGAAATTATTCATTTTTCTTAACAGAGCTGTGAATCAAGAAAAAAAAAAGTCATTTTCTCACAGCAAATTTTAGTTCAGCTGATTACACTGACAGAACATTTATGGCTGACTTCCAGTCATCTTCTGTAAAGCCAGCCACAATCATTCTGCACTCTACTGATAATCTCTACTCAGGGTTCCTCTGTTTATTTTTCAGTGTCACCAAACTATAGATAAAACTGAAAACCTTGCTAAATCTGCCACCCTCAGGGTTGTCAAAAAGAATAGCAATTACAGCTTACATAGCAACATCAGCTCAAATTATTCATGCTAGGCATTATTTTTCATTAATCTCAAAATAAAACAAGACATTGCTCAAAATATTAAATTATTCTGTCATTAGTGATGTCAAGTTGTGTGCTGAAGTTTGTATCAGAATCATCTCCAGTCTGTGTCTAACATGTAAATATGACAAAAATATGTGACCTGAACATCTACAATAGCTGCATTATGACATCATGATCATCAATCTTCAAATTCACCAAATGACATGAACACCTTTAGTAGCTACACTATGACATCATAATCAGCTATAAGCTTCAAATTAAATCACATGAACAGCATCTACATTATGACATCATAATTACCTTCACTAAATCACTGACATATAAGCATTAACATAAACATCATTAGATGACATTAACACCTGCATTATGCCAAAAATGTAAACTTTACAAGAAAACATGAACATTTACAGTGGCAACAATGACATCCCAATCAATCAACAACTACATTATGACATCATAATCAAGCATCAGCTTAAACATCTGATGACACAAACATGTCATTATATCAAAACTAGCCATAAATGTCAGTGTCTTATCCAGTGAAGTTTACAAGATACATAGACATCATAAAATCAAGCATCAACGTGAACTTCACAAGATGACATGAACATCTACAGCAGCTACAGTATGACATCATTAGACACCCATCAACTTAAACTTCACTAGCAACCAACCTTCATCTGTCTTCAGAATCCACCACTACCAAATATCAGTATTGCAATCTGACTTTTTCGAATGAATTATGCATTCCAGAAACATTTTACCAACAGCAATGACCAATAGTCCAGGTGGGCTATTATTACAAAGCTATTCCCAACCACATATCGCTTTAACCTTATGATGCCCTGTGCTGGCACTCCTGTCACACGCGCGCGCGCACACACACACACCCCAAATATATATAAATGGTTTTAATGTATTTACACTCCCTGCCAGCTCTCCCTTCACTCTCGCTGTCTTCCATGAGTCCTTTTTATCTCTCTCTCTCTCTTTCACTCCGTCAGTAAATCTCACGCACCGTGGCCGGTCCAGCCCACAGCAGCAGCAGCAGCAGCGCCTGGAACTGCCTCCTTCAGCTATAGATCCACCAAAAAACAAAGCCTGCCTTCTCTCCTGCAGGACAAAAGCAACACATGCAAAGCCTGGCGAGTGGAGGAGGGCCGTACGAGCGAGTCGTCGGCATTCGAAATGCGCGCTGCTCTAGAACGGAAAACAAAAGAGAAATTTTTCCACAAACAAATAAATCCTGCAAGCAAGCGATGCTGGTTCTCTCCGCGAGTCCGTGCTTCAGGATCCCGGGGCAAGCGGGCGCCGGGCGCATTGATACATTACTGCCGCAGTGCCGCTTTACAGGCGATCCGCTTCCTCAGCGCATATAGTGCCGCGCTCTCTATTGAGAAGGCTCGGTTTAAATGCATAAGATATTCCTTTTAGTTACTAAATCTTATTAGACACTCTAAATGTACTTCAACATACCGTCCGTTTCCATTACACTGCCATCTGCGCTGATTATCAAAATAACGAAAACCACTGTATTATGGTACTGATTACTTGATTGATGCCTTCAATGAGGGTATGAATTAGGGTTTGACCGCCTCTATTTAAAGGCTTAAACGCCACCAGAAGTATGTCTTAAGACGTTTTAATTCGGTATTAATTCTACACATACTATAAAGAACTTTCAGTAGTGTTTTAAAACGTTTAATAGACCACAAAAGTTCGATTGTAGGAGAGTAGGCTACTTTTCAGCTGTTTACCTGAGGTGGTAACCATGTGAAGTGCTTTCCGTTTTCATACATTAAAATCTACATACGGTCATAACTAGATGCTCTTTAGATTTATTTATTACAAGAATATCATTTTTAAAAGACTATTTTTTGTTTGTTTAAAACAGTTGTTTAAAAAGCCATCTTACCTGTGGTTAATGTCATGGATTGGGTTAAACTGTGTTCTTCCAAAATTACAGAATTATATTAAATAGGCCTATGGAATTATATGTAAATTATATATAGCCTAACTATACATTACCAGAAAAGAACACACTTATGATAGCTTAAATAATTAAAAACAAAAACTGAATCAATGCAAATGGATAGTATACAGTATATTAATACAGTTTATGTTTTGTCCCACTTTAAATGTACTTCAACATACCGTCCGTTCCCATTACACTGCCATTTTTCATGGATTATTACAATGCAAACCATTGCATATTGTATTGCTCTGATTACTTGACTGATGTATTAAATGGGAACCAATTAAATGCATTTGAATTTGTTTAAAACATTCTTTAAATAGCCTACCAAAAGAACATTTGCTTCTAGATAATACACTAACATGACAAAAATTCAAAACACTCTGCACACTGAATCACTGCATAGCCAATTCAAGTCAGTTTTTTTTTTTTACATGCAGACAAGAAAATAATTTGACATATTAAGAAATCTTGCAGCCTATTTGTAGTTTACAATGCCTATTGTCCCTTTAGGTTCTTCCATCTGTCCAACCACACTGTGTTGATTCAGGCCTCATCAGCACCAATGAATCAGTGAAAACAATCCTGAATTTATAGCATCTAAACTCGCTGGCTGCTAATCAGACTTAGTAATTGCACAGGCTATTAAATCTTCATTTGGCATTGCATGGGTTTTCAACCAAAACATCCAGCTAAAAAGCAGCACAAGTTTCTTTTCAAACATGGCATCTGGCACAATGCATATCAAGGTGTTTTATCATAGTATGAAATACATAAAACAAGTCACTGCATAATCAAACACTTGTTCCCTTTTAACATTTTCAATGCCTTCAGGCTGTGCATGACTTTCTATGCCTCTAACACACAGCTATTAGGCAATTAGTAACTGCTATTAGGCAAAATGAACAATCAATTAAGTTTTCAAACACATCATTTACACTTACACGTTTGTGTACGAATGAGTCAGATGTTGTTTCTCATTCTTTTATACTATTTGTGTTGCTCTTGTTATGTAACATAAAGAGGTTTTCCCTTTGGGCCAACCCTGGGGTGACCTTACGCACCCCTGCTATCAAACCGCACTGAAACCAGAGCCTAACTTGACCTATTCAAAATGTTTGAGAGGCACAGTAGATGAACTGGTGGCAGATGGAGACAGATCTGGGAGACAGCAGTTTTGATATGTGATTTAGTCAGGTTTCTGCAGGTTTTATAAAGGTAAATTTAAAGGAAATTGAAGGAATAAATTGAAGTGAACATCAATATGTTATCTAAAAGTAAATGAATGGGAAGTACACAATGAGGTGTATTAGCAACACTTCAAAGTTTGAGAAAACAACTTCCTACTGATCTCCATTTTTAATTCATTAAAAAAAGGCTTGAATGCCTCCAACACTAGAATATGGAAACAACTTTTACTGTAGTAATTTTTTTTGTCTAATTTTTCCAGTTCAAAAACATTCTTAAATCAAGATAAATTTAATTTAGAAGCAAAATTACATAAGATAATAAGTCTTGTTTTCTCTGAAATTAATCAAAATGAAGTCAGTTTATGGTCAAAACAAGAGCAAATATGTGCCAGTGGGCTCAGAAAAATCTCTTAACTCAAAGGCAAAACAGATATGTTTTATTCCCCCTCAATTTTAGTCAATTTCTCAGAAAACAATACTTAATTTCTTCATTTGGCATTTCAATATTTGTTTATATTTGTACTGGAAAAGAAAATTACTGAGGAAGATAATGATTTTTGCAACATTTAATGCTAGGACTGTATGAATTTAAGACTTAAGGCCTTAGGCTATATCACCCACTTGATGTGTTTAATCCATCTCACACTCACCCTCCTTTTACGCATCCTGATAGAAAACATACAACAATTTATTCACGCCTCATTAAAAAGAGCACAATGCGATGCTTCAAGCAAGTATGACTCTGCAACACTTTCCACCATGTAAACTGTCAAGCATCAAGATATGGATTTTCTACTAGAGGTCCTGCAGTCCTGGGAATTTATTCAGCTAATACAGTGTGTTCTAAAGAGTGGGACGGTACAATTCCGGGTATATTTATTTATATAGCATATAGATCTATGACTCTACACTCCTCTGCCTGTGATTAATAGACCAATACACAAGCATAATAATGGGACTGTATCAATTAAATGTGTGCGAGAAGAGCGGAAAAAAATTTCCTTCTTAAAATCACAGCATTCCGCATCTCTATAAAATTGATTTTTAAAGCAACAATTGTCTCAGAGCATAACACGCATTACTTAATTCATTTTCATGCAATCAGGCCAATATTGTCCTCACCCATCATTAACCAAATGCCTCATTTGCACTTTCATTAGCTATAAAGATTTTTCATTCTTTCTGGCACCAGATCGAGAGTCACTGTAACGATTTGCATGCTGTGTATCCATAGTGTTTTTATCGATGTTGTCTGAAATAACAGAGCGAGCTCTTCTATCTGCTCCCCGGGAGAGAAGGGATGTAACAGCTGTCTCCTTGACACCAGATGGGCGGGACTGATTTTGTCATCCATTTGTGAGCTTTTAATTACTCAGTAAAACACTCTAAATAGGCTAATGAAAAAAAGCTGATGGTGAAAGGAAACCATTTCCTGTAATATTCAGATATTAATCAATTTCTAATGGTTTAATATTTTGATTCCATCAGCATAATAGATGTAGACTGGCATCCCTATTTTCAAATAAAGTATATTATTATATAAAAAAGTCATGATTTTACAATATTTTACACTCATTTACAATCAGATATTGTATAATTGCATGCATTGCATATAGCACATTCAGATCGATGTCAGATGTTTTCTTCTTTTTCATTGTCATATTGCAAAAACATAGGCTTATCTTCCTGAACTGATAACACACTCGGAAGACAAACAACTGTCAACTTTTAACAGAGCTAACTACTAAAAGAAGAACAGACTGATAATGTACGCACCCACAGACCATCCAAGATGTAGATGAGTATGTTTCTCCATTGGAACAGATTTGGATAAATTCTGCATTACTGTACATCACTTGCTCCCCAATGGATCCCCTGTAGTGAATGGGTGCCGTCAGAATGAGAGTCCAAACAGCTGATAAAAACTTCACAAAAATTCACAAGTATTCCACACGACTCCAGTCCATCAATTAACATCTTGTGAAGCAAAAAAGCTTCACGTTTTTAATAAACAAATCCATCTAGATGTTTTTAACTTCAAATTGTTGAGTCGTTAAGTCCTAATACTGCTTTCGCTAAAGTCACCTTGTCTGAATCAGAAGCAAAATATGCACAGATCATTGCTTCACAAGATGTTACAGTAATTGATTGACTGGAGGATTGGATTACTTGTGAATTATTTTGACGTTTTTATCAGCTGTTTGGACTCTCATTCTGACAGCACCCATTCACTGCAGAGGATCCATTGGTGAGCAATTTCTGCAAATCGAAAGTTTCGATGAGGGGGAAAAAGCATGTTCATCTTGCATGGCCTGAGAGTAAGTTACTTTTTCTGCAAATTTTTGGGTAAACTACTCCTTTAAACATGGACTTGTAGCAAAGGCTACTAAAACAGAAGCAACTAAAAGACCTGGAGTTCTGATCAGGAAAGACTGGTAAAATGGAATAAAACAGAAACCACAACCATAAGAGAGAGTAAACCAAACAAATGTCCATCCTCTAGAGAAAAAAACTACTCAAGCAGCTGCAGCTAAATAAAAATCCTCAAGAATCAGTGATTCTACTGCGGTCCCTCAGCTCAGAATCTTCCAGACACCTATCAAACACACTGACAGTGCAGATGAAGTCTCTACAAACCCAGAGGAAAACATCACATTGCAGACAATTAAAGGTTTACCACACACACACATCACCATTCAAAAGCTTTTTCAAACACTCAACTGATGTAAAACCTTATTATCCAAAAAAAATGAAAATTCTGTCATCATTTACTCACCCTAATGTGTCATTTCAATCCCAAACTACCACTTTAAAATCTGTCATTATGGTTTAAATGCCACTCATTCCTCTTGTTTCGATCCCTGCCTGCGCTGACAGTCACACTGTAACACATGGACCTCTGCCAGCATATTATTATCAACTTTAACAGCCATCTGTGTCTCTGACTCAGGGGATGAGGTTTTGATAACTCCCCTGTCATTCCTTGTCATTCTCTCCACCGTGACAAATACATGTGTATATGTGCTGTATGTAGAGATATGTGGGGATAAAAAATCATTTTAGCATTCATATCAACAAAGCAATATTTATTCGTACAGTTTTCAAAAACAGTTTTCAACGTGCCGACAACAAATTGCCATTTATGTGGATCACACCACGCTAAAGTGTGTTTACTAAAGTGACATGTGGCACAAAGGTGTAAAATCTCCCAACACCAAACATGTTTATATGAAATCAAATATTTAAGTGAATAAAACAAGACTGTAAGACTACTTGCCTCATATAAAGATATCAGATTTTTTTTGTCTGCATGTTATTCATGCGAATAAACACAATCCATCACCACTTTGTCTAACGTGTCTTGTCTGTATATTCTGTGGAATACCAGCACACATGTACAGATACAGAAACAAGTATGAATGAAAGAAATAAGATATATATTACATATGCCTGCTGAATATTGTGGCGAGTATCCCAAGTCCAGATTAGCATCGCCCTGGAAACGCCGCTGCCACACTGATCACAGAAGCACAACACCTGTGCGTGATGAGTGGCGCACCTGGAGCTCGTTCCCGCTGGCCATAAAAGCCAGGAGAAGAGACACCAGCGGGAAGGCACCCCGGAGCTCCAGGCGACATTAATGCTTGTTTCTCCTTATTCACAGACTCCGACGGCACCCCAGGAGAGGGATCTGCACCACGGCACTTCACCCCACGAGCACCACGCTGAGACGGGCACCGAGCACCTTTAATCTGAGCACGTGTGATCAGTGTGTGGGCAATAAATCACCCTCCGGGGCTCTTTCGATCAGTATCGAGTCTGTGTTCTCATTTACCCCGCTACATATGGTGGAGAATGCAGGCATTACAGGTGAATTGAGACACAGACTTGTAACGCCAGGTTGCTGTAACGACTGTCTACCTTGATGTGTTTTCCCAGGTCACGACCGGGGGCTCGTTCGGAAGGGAGCAACGCGAGGACGACCGCCTGCGGAACTGTTGGGATCAAGTGCGCCGCATTGATGAGGTCGACAGGCTCCCGGGGCCCCACCCCCTCCCTCATTTTGAAATAAAAAATGGTCTTCTGTACTGTGTCGCCCACAGGCGGGGGGAGGACAAATTCCTCCTGGTCGTGCCTGCCACCAAGACGGAGACAGTCATGGAGCTGGCACACGGCCACCCAATGGCGGGACACCTAGGGGCCGACAATACCGTCCAACGCATCCGGGACCGTTTCCACTGGCCCGGACTAGAGGCGGAAGTGAAACGAACGCCCGGGTGACGCGGTGGTTCCTCGCACTCCAAGACTTCTGCTTCCAGGTACAACATCGGGCCGGGGCCAACCACGGGAATGCGGACGGTCTCTCCCGGGGCTGGTCCGGTTCGGCAGGTCTGGCAGGTAACCTCAAATGCCCCCCCCGTAATAACCCCACTCCGAAGGCACCCTGGGAGAGGGATCTGCACCACGGCACTTCACCCCACGAGCACCACGCTGAGACGGGCACCGAGCACCATTCATCCGAGCACGTGTAATCAGTGTGTGGGCAATAAATCACCCTCCGGGGCTCTTTCAATCAGTACCGAGTCTGTGTTCTCATTCACCCCGCGACAATATATATATATTACTTATATTATATTACTACTTATATTATTATTCATATCAACAAGGGGAAGTCGTGGCCTAATGGTTAGAGAGTCAGACTCGTAACCCAAAAGTGGATGTGGTCCCAAAAGGTTGCGTGTTCGAGTCTCGTACCGGCAGGGATTGTAGGTGGGGGGAGTGAATGTACAGCGCTCTCTCCCACCTTCAATACCACGACTGAGGTGCCCTTGAGCAAGGCACCGAACCCCCAACTGCTCCCCGGGCGCCGCTGCAAAAATGGCTCCCCACTGCTCCGGGTGTGTGTTCATGGTGTGTGTGTGTTCACTGCCGAGTATGGGTCACCATACTTGGCCACATGTCACGTCACTTTCACTTTCGTCACTGAACATGATTTGTTGCCATATGATGCAAAAATCAGCAAAATGCCATGACATACATAAATTAAACTAGAATTTCTAAAGAAAATGCGAGTAGTGCGTGTTCATGCAAAACTCATCAAAGCTGGGTGGTTGCCAGGACTTGGCTATGCATTTGCTACAGCATTCTAGGTCAACCTTTGAATGCTTGTTTGTTTGACAACAGCCTTGTTCAAAGGTTTTGAGTGTTTTTTTTTTATAAACATTTAATATCTTTTAAATATACACACAAAGAGAACAATAGCTACAACGAAAGATTGATGGATGTAGAAAGAACAGAAATAAAGGATGGATGGACAGACAGACAGATGGATGGACAGACAAGCAAGTTGATTGAATAGATAGAACAGAATGACTGACAGAATGATGGATGGATGGATGGACAGACGAGCAATTTGATAGATATAGAAAAGATGGATAGATAATAGATAGAGAAAGAGATGAATAGAATAGATAGAACAGAACAACTGACAGCATTATGTATGGATGGACGGATGGATGGATGGATGGATGGATGGATGGATGGATGGATGGATGGACAGACGAGCAAT
>NW_015542477.1:1655976-1688583 GCF_001515605.1 Sinocyclocheilus anshuiensis
ATGGGATAAATGCAGAGCACTAATTCCGAGTATGGGTCACCATACTTGGCCACATGTCACGTCACTTTCACTTTCGTCACTGAACATGATTTGTTGCCATATGATGCAAAAATCAGCAAAATGCCATGACATACATAAATTAAACTAGAATTTCTAAAGAAAATGCGAGTAGTGCGTGTTCATGCAAAACTCATCAAAGCTGGGTGGTTGCCAGGACTTGGCTATGCATTTGCTACAGCATTCTAGGTCAACCTTTGAATGCTTGTTTGTTTGACAACAGCCTTGTTCAAAGGTTTTGAGTGTTTTTTTTTTATAAACATTTAATATCTTTTAAATATACACACAAAGAGAACAATAGCTACAACGAAAGATTGATGGATGTAGAAAGAACAGAAATAAAGGATGGATGGACAGACAGACAGATGGATGGACAGACAAGCAAGTTGATTGAATAGATAGAACAGAATGACTGACAGAATGATGGATGGATGGATGGACAGACGAGCAATTTGATAGATATAGAAAAGATGGATAGATAATAGATAGAGAAAGAGATGAATAGAATAGATAGAACAGAACAACTGACAGCATTATGTATGGATGGACGGATGGATGGATGGATGGATGGATGGATGGATGGATGGATGGATGGATGGATGGATGGATGGATGGATGGATGGATGGATGGATGGATGGATGGATGGATGGATGGATGGATGGATGGATGGATGGATGGATGGATGGATGGATGGATGGACAGACGAGCAATTTGATAGATATAGAAAAGATGGATGGATAGATAGATGAATGAATAGAATAGACAGAACAGAACGACTGACAGAACAATGGATGGATGGATGGAGAAAGAACAGAAAGAAAGGACAAATGGATGGACAGACAGACTGACGGATGGACAGATGAGCAAGTTGATAGATATAGAAAAGATGGATGATAATAGATGAATAGATGAAAAGAACAGAACGACTGACAGAATGGATGGCTGGAGAAAAAAAAGAAATAAAGGACAGATGGATGGATGGATGGATGGACAGACAGACGGATGGACAGACAAGCAATTTGACAGATATAGAAAGGATGGATGGATAGATAATAGATAGATGAATAGAATAGATAAAACAGAATGACTGACAGCATGATGGATGGATGGATTATGAATAAGAGAAAGAACAGAAATAAAGGACAGAGGGATGGACGAATAGACAGACGGATGGACAGATGAGCAAGTTGATAGATATAGAAAAGATGGATGGATAGATAATAGATGAACAGATGGATAGACAAAACAGAGCAACTGACAGAATAATGGATGGATGGATGAGAAAGAAGAGAACAATGGATTGATGGGCAGGTTGATAGATACACTGAATAGATGAAGAAATTAACAGATCTACAGATCGATGGACAGATAGAACGATGGATGTATGTATGGATTAAATTCAATGATAAATTGATAGCACAATAGATTGATTAGATTGATAGAACTACTGATAGAAAAACTGACAGAATAATAGATAGAACGATAGAAAGAACAAAAGTACGATACCAACTTCCTGTGATACCAACTACCAGTCAATTCGACAGTTAAAAATTCTATTGCTACATCTTTGATGCCAATATTTAGTTTGCATCTGGCTGCATTAAATCAGCGCAGACCCCCAACAACTCTTCTTGTCTAGAAATTTGGGTTGACGGGTGATCTATAAAAGCCTGCCTTTTCTTCACTAAGTAAAAGATGAAAAGTTAAATGGGTAAAACAGCTTCCCCAAAATAGTGTCAAGGGGTGAGTGCAAAACATTCGGTGACCCTGCTGCGAGCCTGTCATTCAGTGAATCAACACTGCTCCATTACCTCCTGCACCCTCTTGTCAAGATTACAAAAAAGCTTTTACTTCAAATGCATGTTTAAGAGTTTTCCTCGCAGGGCTTTGGGAGGGTGAAGTGGAGAGGGGAAGGCGAGCAGAGGATGGATTGTGGAAGAGAGGTACAAGTGCTATGTTTTTCTTTTGTCGTTTTACAGCATGGCAGGAAGTTCGCATCACTCTGCTTCCTGTCGTACATGCTGCACTGGATCTGCTGAATGTCCAATAACAGAAGGGCCATTAGCTCAAAGCATGTGTTGGGGGGCCGTGCGACACAGATGAGCCTCCGAAAACTATTCCTCTTCCCTGGCACTGCGACATTCAGCCATCTGAATACACAATTTACAGAGAGATATGTAAATACGGCATATTCTCTCAGCCCCCATCTTGAAAGCACGCACACACACGTACCCGAAGCAGGCTAATTGTTCCTTTTAAGAGGCAAAATGAGAACAGTATCTCATTGTGCAGGCAGAAGATGGAGAGAGAAACGCAGAGAGAGAGAGAGAGATAGAGGGATCTCTCCGGAATAGGAGGCAGGGATATTTTCCAATTATTCAGCCTTTCTCTGCTATCCCAGAGGGCAAGCTCTGGAGCACAAGAGAGGCAAAGAGAAAGTCGCACTCGTTTATTAGTATTAGGGGCCTCTTCTGTTTTTCCTCCCAGGCCTGTGGCCCCTACACACAGTGGCAGAACACACACATGCACACGCGTACATGCGCACACGCACACACACACACACACACACACACACACACACACACACTCGGGAACATATTGCCATTGAGAAACAGCTGTGGAGGGACTTTTTTTTTTTTGCTTTTTTTGCCAGAATGCTTATAACTTACAATGACCCCAAAAAAGTATTTGGACACTTAAGTTACACTCAAAATATATGAATTTCTTCAAACAATAAAATCAAATAAAGATGCTTTTATTTTGAAGAAAGATAAGTAAACTCATAACAGAAGTACACTATACTGTATATAATTTCCTTGAACTTTTGTATATACTGGAAGATATAAATAAAATAACATACAAATGTGTATATTCAGTTTTTTTATATTAATTATATATATTCTATTATTATTATTATACTAATGATAATAAAAGATTACATATTTTTTATAAAAAATAAAACATTATTACTATTATTATTATTATTATTATTATAGTAATAGAAAAACTCAGACATCTTAAGATAATAAAAGTGTAAAATATACACTATACTGTATATTTTCCTTTTTCCTTGAGCTTTTCAAAGATACTTCACACTGTAAGAAAAACAATATTTTGAGATATATATATATATATATATATATACACCTACACACACACACACACACACACACATGTGTGTGTGTGTGTACTGTATATGTATGCAATACAAAACATTTACATACTTACATTTTTAATATATTATTATTACTATTATCAATTTAAAATATATTATTATTTATAATAACAACAGTAACAACAGTACAATTATAAATAACAATGTGTTCAAAATTTAGACAATGAGTGTTACAAAAGCTGGTAAAAAAATCATCACAGAAAGAGCTCAGAATTATTTGCAGATGTCACTTGGTTTGATAATATTTATACACTAAAATTTATTTGTAAGCATGGTGCAAGTTTCCAAGTACTTTTTTGGATTCACTGTATATGCAGAGAGAGGTACAGTTAAAGAATCTCAGTACAGTGCTAAAACACGATAATAACCTCACACTCAAAGCTACAGCAATGTTATTTGTGATTTGGCAACGTGACTCACTTATTAACGAGTAGCATTAACACTCATGCTAGCAGCCAGTTGCTTGAATACCGAAGACACACTGTTCACATTCAGATTAGCGAACACAATAAGTATACAACATGCCATCGACATTCACAGTTTGTTTTTACCATCCGTATATCCACTCATGCCGTCATCCTTATTAGTTTTCGTGCCTCTTGGTAAGCTGTTGCATTCAGTGGGGCTTTCAATGTGCCCAATAATAAGCATTTAAAAATAACAGGCATGAATGTGAATTAAGAAAAATTATTACCTGCAACTAAACAATAAATGCTTTAGAATATTAAAACATTTATTATAAAATGGATAGTGCTGGTAAATACAGCACTTCAGCCATGCCAGTATGCACAATATAGTAACCACTATGACGTAAACTGTATGTTAATGTCACAATTGTATAGGATATTTTAGAGATATGTTAGAGAGCTGGTCCGTGGGCTTGTACAGACTCATCTGACTGCAGTCAGTGCCATCTCTAGCACTGCATGTTGGCATGACTGTGATGTAGGTTATTACATTACCTCAATGACTGCAGCAGCTGCTGTACAGAGATGAAGCCATACATCAAACCTCCACACATCTCACCAGACCTGCAACTCACGGACCCCTTCCTTGATTTTCAGCACTCGGCCTGTCTATCTGTTCATCCATCAATCCATCCATTCATTCATCAGTCTGTCCATTCATACATCCATTCAAATAGTCCTTCTGAAAAAGAGAATTTGCATCTTTGAGTAAACTAGTTCCTTACATTTATTTTTCTCAACACATTGGTATTTTTTTTAACAAAGAATAAATGCAAATTGTTACATTTTGTTAGATTTATGCTTAAAAATATTATTAATAAATATCTATATAATAAATAAAAATATGTATATATAATATATATAATTAATAAATTGTAAAAAAAAAAAGATTGTTAAATTGCCTTTTTAGAACACACGCATAGATAGATAGATAGATAGATAGATAGATAGATAGATAGATAGATCCATCCATCCAAAAAAGAAAAAAAAATGTAAAGTAAAATCTTTGAGTAAATTAGTTCCTTTCATTTATTTTTCTCTCATTGGTAATTTTTTAAACCAAAAAATAAATGGTAATTGTGTAACCAAAAAATAAATGCACATTTTTTAAGCTTTATACTTAATAATAATAAAAATATATATATTTTATTATATAAAAGTTTATCATTTATTAAATTGCCTATGAGGTAAGAAATTTACATTTTAACAGACTTTAAAAATTAGTCTTTAATATTGTTCATATTTTTGCTTTAAGAAAATGTATACATATTTTTTATCAAAAAAGTTTTTTTATCACTTTTCTGAAAAACAATAAAATGATTTTTTTTGGTGGTGCATTAAATCACAGGGTTTGTATCAAACATCTATCAATTTAAAAAAAAATTTGTAGAAACTGAACTCGCTGCACTGAAAACTAACCAAGTACAAATGACACACAATTGTGTTTTCTGAGAATCATGTTCCTTCCTGAAACAAACATTGAATGTGTGCTGGACAAAGATGGCATTCAGTTATTTCTTCATTTCCTCATGTCTCACGGCAGACAAGAAGATGCTTTATTTTATCATACCTCATCTATAAATAGAGACAGTAAAGGAAACAGTGATAGGAGAGAAGAATAAACAAAGCACCTTGTAGAGAAGAGGTGACATCCTGATACAAGACTCATTTCTGCAGGTAAATAATTTTCCAGAGGATAGATAGATAGATAGATAGATAGATCCATCCATCCAAAAAAGAAAAAAAAATGTAAAGTAAAATCTTTGAGTAAATTAGTTCCTTTCATTTATTTTTCTCTCATTGGTAATTTTTTAAACCAAAAAATAAATGGTAATTGTGTAACCAAAAAATAAATGCACATTTTTTAAGCTTTATACTTAATAATAATAAAAATATATATATTTTATTATATAAAAGTTTATCATTTATTAAATTGCCTATGAGGTAAGAAATTTACATTTTAACAGACTTTAAAAATTAGTCTTTAATATTGTTCATATTTTTGCTTTAAGAAAATGTATACATATTTTTTATCAAAAAAGTTTTTTTATCACTTTTCTGAAAAACAATAAAATGATTTTTTTTGGTGGTGCATTAAATCACAGGGTTTGTATCAAACATCTATCAATTTAAAAAAAAATTTGTAGAAACTGAACTCGCTGCACTGAAAACTAACCAAGTACAAATGACACACAATTGTGTTTTCTGAGAATCATGTTCCTTCCTGAAACAAACATTGAATGTGTGCTGGACAAAGATGGCATTCAGTTATTTCTTCATTTCCTCATGTCTCACGGCAGACAAGAAGATGCTTTATTTTATCATACCTCATCTATAAATAGAGACAGTAAAGGAAACAGTGATAGGAGAGAAGAATAAACAAAGCACCTTGTAGAGAAGAGGTGACATCCTGATACAAGACTCATTTCTGCAGGTAAATAATTTTCCAGAGAAAACTGTGTGTCGCTGTCATTGGCTTGTCAGGCCTATTGTCCTTGAGCAATGATGCTGCCTGCTAGCATGTCTGAGGGAAAAAACACCCATATCACGACGAGAAACAAATTGTACTGTTGTCCAAATGAATTGAGTGGACAGAAATCACAGGTTTCCTCCACTAAACTTTTGGCTGAGCTGCGGCTGTGAATTGCTTTGATACATGCCGTAAATCCACGAGTGGGATGGGTTTTTGTATCTGGAAAAAATGGAGAGAAGACCCGGCACATTTCTGCAGTAGTTTCCACCCGAGAGAGTGCACTCTATGTGTACGTGCCGAGGAGGAGTTCAGGAAGAGTCAGAGAATTACAGGCTATCATAGCCAAGTGGGTGTCAAATTATCCTTTCAACGCATTTACACCATCACATGTTCCTCTATGTGAGTGTGTGAGTGAGTGTGTGGCCCCTAACCCAGCTGCATCTCCATAGTAATGAGCTTCACTCAAGATGGAGAGAGGGTGTGAGAGAATGACAAAATCTGTGTGTGTGTGTGTGTGTGTGTGTGTGGGAGAAGAGTGAGAAAAATGATAGCACAACACCAGCATGTCAATAGGCACCAGCTATGAACATGTATTTTAAAGGCCAACTTGCTACTCTGACAAGTGACTATATGTACCCAATTCTTTTATTTTATTTAAATGTATATATTTAAAAAAAAAAAAAAACAGTTCTATAATAATTCATTTTTAAATAATAATAGTTTCTGAAAAATCACTGTTAATTCCCTTTATTATCTACTTCAGTACAATATACACTTTGGAAACACTGTAAATGCAGATAATAAATTGAATGGCCAATTTATTACATTGACAAGTGATTATCGTACAAAACGAATTTTATTTAAATGTATATATTTATGGAATAATAAAAAAATTGTTGATTTTTTACCATTTAAATTAAAACATCTCTTTTACATTTAAAAAAAATAAATAAAGAAAAAAAATAATAAAAGAAAATATTTAAAATGTAAAATTATTTAAAATTATTAATTTAAATTGTTTCATTAATAATAATAGTAATTTATGAAAAATATTCACTAGCTTAATGTTTTATATACACAACAAAATGTGTGTGTATATACACTGCTGCCGTTCAAAAGTTTAGGATCAGTAAGGGTTTTAATATTTTTTAATGGAGTCTCTTATGCTCATCAAGGCTGTATTTATTTAAACAAAAATACAGAAAAAAACTGTGACGCAGCGCTGAATTTTCATCAACCATTATTCCAGTCTTCAGTAGTGGTCGACCGATATTGTTTTTTTTGACAGCGGATGCCGATGCCGAGACCTTGGAAAGCAGGGTGGCCGATATAAAGCAGATATAATTTTATTTATTTTAATTAATATTTAAGAAATTTGAAATTTATTTTTTTTAAATGTGTAAAATGAACATACTTATATGTAGATTTAGATTTATAGATTTTTCACAAATAAATAAATATTTAATTAAAATATAATTAAAAAGGAAGTAAACACTGTAACCAACAGGGCACTCAGTAATCTGGGAAGTTTGTGTGCATTGGCAATCATGTTTTTTTCAAATAAAGCCAAGGTAATTACATACAGCACACAGTGAAAATGACATGAATATGGCAGTGTGCAAATGGATAACGCGCAGCATAATTTAACTCTCCACCTGTCAGGGTTCAATTCACACGGACCGACCGTCACGCAGAAAACACGCGATCATGCAAGATCTCACAGCTGGAGTCGACTAAGTTTACAAGGTTTGTGAAATTAAATGTTCATTAGTCATTCAAAGATTTGTTTAAATTATATAAATTTGTATTTGCTGAATGCTGACAACAAATAAGAAAGTATTATAATGTTTGCTTTTCTGTTACTAATAATATAAAAGCAATCGTTATAATACTTTTTTGTATACATTTTAATTCCTTTGTTTAACAGTTCTATCTGATTATTAGACAGACTTCTATCCGTATTAGACAGAGCTGTTAAAAGACTGGAGTAATGATGATGAAAATTCAGCTGTTCTTCACAGGAATAAATTATATTGTGAGAAAACATTTTTTTTTTTAAACATTAAAAATCTTACTGATCCCACACTTTTGAATATATACACACACATATCTATACAGTATAGTATCATACACAATATAGAATATACAACATACACAATATAATAATTATATATAATTATATATATATATATATATATATATATATACGCATTTCTGCATTTCTTTATTTAATTATTTCATTATGTATTTAACGATTTATTTATATATTTCAACAATTATTTAATTTTGAGTAATTTGGCCCTCCATATAAAAAGTTATTATATAATAATGATAAAATATAGGCCTATAACAGTTAAAAAAGTAAAAACAAACTGATGCACATTCTTTATATATAACATACACTTTGGCTATACTGTAAATGGCAATGCTGATATTTATGCTAATAAAGCTGTGTTGACTGTATGTGTGTGTGTTGGAGAGAGAAAAAGTGAGAGGATTACACTTGTCTGTGACCACATTAACATCTCTGTGATCACTGTTGGCTTCCCTTGCATCATGCATCAGGGCCCTGTGTGCGAGCATCTCCTACAGCCCTGTTCAACAAACAGAGTATGTGTTACTGCTGAGGAAAGATGAATTCAATAAAGAATTTTCTATTAGAACAAAGAAACAGAGAGAATTAAAAAACAAAAGTCTGTAAAACAATACAACATAAAGGTGTATAGAACAACTACAACTGTATGATGACATTTTGACAATAAGAAGTGAAACCTACAGTAAGTGTGTGTGTGTGTGTGTGTGTGTCTCCTGATGTTCTGTGGTCTTAGATTAACATCTGTAAATCTTGTGTTTTCAGGAATCTTGTGGATAAAATAGACTTAAACCTGTGTTGGATGTCATTAGATGTGACTCAGCAACAAAACACAAAACACTAGGCAAATGCTGTTGCCATTAAAACCATGTCTGTGCAAACATATGCAAAGACATTGCCTCTTATGGGTAATTTTTCCTCATTGGTTTCAGTAAAACTACATGTAGTTTATTCAGCATCAATATTTGAAGTCACTTTAATCATATCTAATGATTTTCTGTATATAACTACACAACATAACCATTGTCTGTTTTATATGGTATTACCTATAGGGAATTTAAAAATGATTATCCCTTTCTCCACAGCCTCCATTAAAAAATGGCCAAACTAGCCAACAAGGCTGTTCAATTCATACTGAGGTAATGAACTGAAAAATTGATCCAATTTTCATAATGGCTTTCAATGAGCCTACAAAAGAATTTCACTTCTCTGTTATATAGCGTCGTATTAAACAGTTTTTAATGCTGACCTTACACGGCCATAAAGAATCATTTAAGATGATGGCCAGACATAAGGGAGAGCAAACTATAAAGTTCAAAAGCGGAAACATATGGCTATCTGAAATGTAATGTGTATTCATAAGATAAATGAAGCAGAGTGTTAAAGCAGGACCGTGGCCTTAAAGGAAAATGGAAGTATACTGCTCGTATAATTTGAAGGATTTGGCATTTAAAATGAAACACACCGCTAGTAGTGTACGTTAGAGCAACCTTTTTTGTAGGTGGAACTCTTTTTTTTTTTTTAAGTAGAGTGATCATTTTATTTAATATCAAAGGAGTCCTCAAATATTTTTGTTGTCGCAGCTTTTTTTTATAGCTAGGATTTGTTGCTTTTCTGTTTAAGTAGTGAGATTGGTTTGCAGGCCCAATAAGTTTATTAGTGACTTCATAACAGGCAGAGCTGGGTTTGTTTTATAAAACCTTAACGTGAGACACTTAACCTCCTGCCAGTATAAAAGGTGCCCTTAAAAAGAAGGCAGTCACATTTGTGTCGGCTCTCATTTGAAGCATGGGACACATCTGAAGGCTTTTATTGTTATCTTTTAAAAGGCCATTGTCCTCTCTTTCCAGGCCTCCATCAGCACTATAAAAATGACAGCAAGTCGACGTTACAGAGATTTAGGGCAGATGCAGCAGGATCGGTTTGCCTTCTCTTCCCCTCTAATGAGTACAGTTTGTAGTCTCAGAGCTCCGGGCAAACGAAGGCTCTGATAATGAGAGAAACAGCCGCTGGGGAAATCCCGTCTAGCACAGTGTCATTCAGGTCTGCCTCGTGCATTTCCCAGCTATGCTCTCTGAGGGCGCACTACAAATTACTCTATTCTTTATAGACTCATTGGTGGTGTTTGCTAAGGCAAGAATCATAATTACTAGATAGGATTTCGAATAAACCACTAAGTATTAAACTTAAGGTGTAACTTGTGCCACATCATTTGTTCTACAGGCATGAAGAACACCTCAAATCATACGGTTTGTTGAAGAGGAAGTGAGCTAGAATTTGCCTGGCAGATGAGAAACAAAACAAAACAAAACAAAACAAAACAAAACAAAACAAAACAAAACAAAACAAAACAAAACAAAACAAAACAAAACAAAACAAAACAAAACAAAACAAAACAAAACAAAACAAAACAAAACAAAACAAAACAAAACAAAACAAAACAAAACAAAACAAAACAAAACAAAACAAAACAAAACAAAACAAAACAAAACAAAACAAAACCAAAAACAGAGCAAAAACAAAGCGAAGCAAAGCAAAACAAAAAGTAAAGAAAAAAAAAACAGACCAAATCAAAACAAAGCAAAGCAAAATAAAACAAAATAGCCTACTCTTAAATTGGAAATTTCTTACCAAAGAGGGTTTTTTTTGTGTACTCACACTCACAACAAAACAAAACAAAACAAAACAAAACAAAACAAAACCAAAAACAGAGCAAAAACAAAGCGAAGCAAAGCAAAACAAAAAGTAAAGAAAAAAAAAACAGACCAAATCAAAACAAAGCAAAGCAAAATAAAACAAAATAGCCTACTCTTAAATTGGAAATTTCTTACCAAAGAGGGTTTTTTTTGTGTACTCACACTCACAAGCCTGAACACCAAACTCCAGTTACTGTAATCAGCATCCCTCTGTCAAAGTTGCATTCAAGGTGCTCAGAGGTCATGCTTCCTCCAGACAGAAAGATGCTTAAATTGGCTGCCCCTTCACGACGCTCGAGGAATGACATATAATCTCAGCCACCCTGCAGATGCAGGTAGGTTAAAGAAAACATAATGAGTCATAACAGTGGAAACAACTTACAAGATACTGTATATACTGTATATGTTCTCTTTCTGTTTCGCCTATACATTTAGGCTGGTAAGTTAATAAGCATTATAAAAACCAAATGTTCTGTGAGAACAGCTTATTAAAAGTTTACCTAGCTAGTCAATTGCTTGCAAACGCCGCAAATGGTAACTATTAAACTGTTCAGAGCATCATTTTCGCTGCTGCAACTGAAAATCTTACTTTACTGGGCTTTGAAATGTTGTGAAAGAGTGTACATAAAGCATATACATTTTAGGCACATAAAAATGATTTTAACAGAAAAAAAAAAAACTTTTTGTGGTTTTGTGTTTCAAAGTCTATAGACAGGGTCTTTAACGACATGATAAAATGCCATTTTTATATTAAAAAAATTATCACAGATTTGGCTGCGAATGTAAATCTTACAGGGCTCTTTGCTGAAGGCTCTGTGTGTGTCTTCCTGGAATATTTATGCCCACCTCTGAGACAGGCACTCATTAGTAAGGACAGTGAAATGAAAGAATAGCACCTCTCTCTATCTCCTCTTCTCTTGCAATGATCATTAGTGGAGCACAAGAGAGGAGGAAAGCGGAATTGGTGCTGAGTCGTGAGTGGAACTGTCACAATAGTGTCAAAGCAGCTCTCTGCTCTGAGACTATCTCCTGCTAAATCAGTAAGAGCGCTAAACTGGGCTGAGATAAGACACCAGGACACACACTTGCTCAAAGCATGCATTCGTTCAAAAATTATGCAGAGTTCTATGCATATAGGGTTTGGCTCATATAGTGTACTTTTATAATGCTTTAGGGTGCTTTTTATGCTTTACGGACACTAGTCCACATTCATTTTTACTTTATGGAAGAGAGCAGCGTGAACATACATCAAAGTATTTCCTTTTGTGTTCTACCGAGGAAAGAAAGGGTTTGGTACAACATGAGGCTGAAACAATGATTGAAATTTAGTTTCTGGGTAAACTAGCATCTTAACTATCCCGTTAAGATGCTGTTGTGGGTGTTTCTCGAGTGGCTACCACCTTTGTCATGCCTTTGAATCAAACAGAGAGAAAGTTATTTTAACAACACCAGTTGACAAACACGCGACAAAAGGCAACATTATTTTTCTGGGCCTTGCAGTAAAAAAATTAAAATGTTCCTGAAGCCTCATCCCTAAAAAATGTAATACAAATGCTGTCTCAAAATCTCATTTGACATGTGATTCAATGCAGTTGTACGCTGACAAATGGACAAGCTGATAAGATTTGGTGACAGACGGATTTTTCCTCCCCTCAGTAGCTTTGATTTCATTTCACGGCGCTGAATGAAATGTGAGTCAGACGCTTGAACATCATCTATCACAATTCAGTATGTCAACGGCGGCCTGACACAAATTCTCATTTGTTTGATGGCCACGAGCAAATGCATTCAATTAGTTGCAATGAATGGTGGGGCTGACTCTGTGCCACTCACACGCTGGGCTGTCTGAGCGACAGTCTCTCACAATGGTTATCACAGAACCTTCCTTCCTGCCCTTTTTATGTCGGGCTTTGAATCAGACATTGGCCTACTCTTTTGAAATTATTTGACATATATTCACACAGTTATGCCACTTTTTCAAGCAGTATTTTAGGGAAAAACATCTTATTCCGTTATCACCTACAATCTGCATGGTTTAACCAACAAATGTCAACAAAAGTTAACTTTTAGGGGTACAACAGCTCGTCACTGGGGCAGTACCATCAAAGGGACATCTCTGTACCTTATTTACCCCTAAAAGGTTCACAGTACTGCCTTAAGGGTACATATTACTAAGGTACTAATGCACCTTTTGAAGGTAAATAAGGTAAAAAAAAAAAAAAAGAAATAATATAATATAATATAATAATTTATTTATTTCTATAATTTATATTATTTCATTATATAGTTTTTTTAAGTTATTTATTATTTTTTTAAAGCAGTAGCAAGTAGCAAGGCTTCATGACAAGAACAAAGTAAAACATTTAAGATTAATCAAGAATAATATAATATAATAAGTGAACAATGATACTAAATTAGCACATGCAAAAAAGGTGCTATTATCAAGCACAATTTATTCAAAGTAAATGAACAGCCTATTTTGCTTTCACACATATGGTTTATTTTCTACACATATTCCCTAGTAAACTCTAGATGACCCAGGAGACGTCCCTGTGGAACACCGCCATCATATCTATTATTTATGACAATGGTAGTGTAAGGATGTTATTGCAGGATTTATGGAATAAACTATGGGGTAGTATTTAGAGCTTATTGTTCAGCTAAGCCATAGTGTATGAGTGTTAAATCTCATGCTTTCTTTTATTCTTCATCAGTCCTTCACAGGTATCAGTTACACACTCACTGTGGAATTTGACTTCGAAGCAGATTAATGGAAATGCTGACCCAAAGCAGTACCCTGAGAGATGAGTAAAACAAAACCTTGTTCCATTTGAAGTCAAAGCACAAAGAGAGCAACAGCCTCAATTTGACCCAAAAGCCTTTAACTACAGCACAAAGTGGAAATGTAGTCTCGGGGGCCGGCTGTAATCTTGAAAGAGTGATTAAGAATGTTTTGTGTCGGCGGTACTCGACGGAAAGGTTCCTTGGTGAGCGATGCTTGGCTGGGCTCTATGCGGGCCCCTAATCACACTCATCCATCTGGCCTTTCATAATTCCCTGATTTATCACAATATTGCAATAAGGTTCTTAAGCTCTCATTTTCCAGCCAAACCGAGAGCCATAATTTAATTTCTCCTCTGCGAGGAGTTAATTTACAGCGTCTGGGTCGAACGTTTATCCTGTTGACACGGGAGGAGCACATATATGCTCACCTTGCTCTTAGCTTTAGCAGGTGCTGTTACATGCCAGTTCCCAGTAAAATATCTGGATGTGAGCAGATTTAACAAAACAAGCAGGATTAAAGCTCGTATCTGACTGGGATGACACGTGTAGAGATACAGAATGCTATTACAGGGACAACATATGCCTACATGCATGCATTATTTAATGGCAGCAGCGCACAATCTGCTGTGTTAAGCATCACTGTTATCTATAGCTCATGTCTTGCAATTCTAAAAAGCAGTACTTCATTTAAGATGTACTGCAAATCCACATAATTTGAATAAAAAATAAAAACAAATTCTTGTACTTTACAAATGATGCCTTTGCAACACACATTGGCATATTTTTTTATGCAATCTGCATAAAAAGTTACCATGTGTAATGGCTCTTCTCTCCCTGCACACCCTTGGCATCCGTTGGTGGGTTTAATCTGGACCTCCAGATAGCCCTCTATGGAGGATTAAATCTTAACACTGTGATAATCCCATCCACCAACCCAAAAGCAATCACTTCTAATCTGGTGTACACACGGTACCCACTGCCACTCTAGCTGTCATTAATGTTTCCTTACTTCAGACTTTGTTTTTCTGTTTTCCAGGAAATCCTGGATAAGCCTCTTGATAAAAAAGACTCAGAGACATGTAAGACTGTGAACGCACACACATAGATTTAAGCCCGTGTGGGAGAAATAAGGTGTAACTTGTGCCATGAGGTGTAACATTATCCCCTGATATCGCACCTCAATTAGAAAGTAATCTCATCCTATCCTATTACATTGAGATGGTCAGCTTTTTGTGCTGAAATGGATTGTGGGATTGAACAGCGTGGTTTATTGTCCTCTATATACACTGTTTGAAAGAGGGTGGCACTTCCAAGCCTACTTTTCAACTCAGGTCAATTATTCCATTAGGAGACAAAGAGAAAACAGAACATCACTATGAAAGCAGAGGGTGTGAATACGACGAAAAGGAGGGTGAAAGACAAATGCGTCAAAATATATACAGCCAATGTCTTGTAGTATGGAAATTTATATTTATGTATGCACACATACATACATATATATACACATTTTAGAAGAAAAATATTATATTAATTATATTATATTATATTATAAGCCATTTTTTACACTATTTAAAGAATGTTGCTAAAATCCAACAGTGAGATTTTTACAAGCTGCTGATGAATTTGTTTCATCTCCATTTCTCCCCCACACAAACTGTGCTGTATTACAATTAACTGGACAGAACTATTTAAATATTGTTGTAATATCCTCAGGAGGTATATTCATTCTCTGTTTTGATAGAACAGTTTGCAATCCAAAGAAAAAATTACATCCAAAAACCAGTGGAAAAAAAAAACCCTGAAATGACTGACAGAACAGAACAGTTGCCGTTTTGAAATCAACTCTCCAAGGCTTATGAAACTGGTAAATATTTGCTAGAATAATGATGAGAGGATTTTTCTCAGTTCACACAGACCCAAGGGATTGACAGTACTCTTAAACTGAGAACATCCAAAATTTGTTGCGATGTCTTAAAGCGGCTTGGGTAGAATGGATGGGATTCAGAAAATGACTGCTTAGGGAGGGACCAGCAGTGCTATCCAGTTTGGCTAACGGACATGAGAAGTATCTGTTGCTGATTTAAACAAATATAACTCTTCTCCGACTCAGCTAAAACACCTGTCTGGAAGACGCTGCAAAAAGACCCTATTGTGTACTCCAGTCACGCTAGGAGGGTCATGCTGGGTCAATCGGCTGAGAGATGAGCGCTGGAGAGGGTCAAATGATAGTGGAGTTTTTGGCTAAACCAGGAAGTCCAAGCATCTGTGTCTTGACCTGCAGATTATCACAGGAATGCCATCAAAGGCCTGTAGCCTAAACCCTATGACAGATCCACCAGGAGTATTGATTTCCAAATACAAACAACAAATTAAACACACACATTTCAGCAAGTCTTTAAAAAAACGAATTTTACAAACAGCAAACATAACATTTAGTACCACCATACCTCTGTTAAACAAATTGTTTAAACATTACAATGATAATTACAAAAGGTTCCCATTTTTTTCCTCCTAGATTGGGACTATAATGACAAGCATTATCATTAAACGCATGCAAGCACAGCAGGAGCAGAATAACCTATTGTAACATGGGAGGTGTGCACTATATATCCTTGTCTGCCTAAAAGTATGAGATGGAACCCTTCATTAAGGTAATTATGTGGTGTCTAATATTCGCTGATTGTTAAAGAGAAGAAAAGGCCCCGGCACTTATGTGGGGTTAATTAAGATGAAGATAAGCATCGACTATCATGTTGTGATTTACACACACACACATATTCACACTTGCACACAAATCTACAGCAGTTAATTAGAGCTCATAAATGCTTCATAAGCCATGGCCTGACTTAAACTGATGGGCATTAATGGAGTCCTTAGTGGGGGATTTAACCTTTAGTTGTTTTACACTGGTCAGAACACACACAAAGCTGACGAAGCGGAACGCGGGGGTCAAAGCCTTAATCTATAAAACACAAAGAGAAGCCAATTTAGCAGTGAAAGAGCAGGAGCAGAAAGGAGGGCTTTGAGCTAAATTGTATCTAAAGGAAGGCTGAGATAATGAAAGGGATATTATTTTCCCTTTAGTGTTATCAGCATGATTCTGTAAAAATTATTTACCATGACTGGACATCTCTCTCTCTAAAACACTGTGTCATACAGTCACAACAGACCCAGCAGCTCAGACATATGCTGCTGAATGAGTTTGACAAGAAAATTACTTAGATATCTGATATGAACGACTCTGAGTCTTGGCAGAGAAAAAGAGGAAAGGAAGGGAGATGTAAGAGGCAAAATGTGAAAGAAAGGTAAAAGGAAGTAATGAGCATAGATAGTAATTGCTGAAGAACAGAACGGAATAGGATTTAAAGTTATAGAAAGGTATGGATGGATGGATGGATAGAGTAAGAAAGAAAAATGCAAAAAATAAAGGAAGGATAGAAGGATGGCATAAGGTAGAGAAAAGAAAGGCACAATATAGGAGGAAAGAAGACAAGGAGTAGGGAGGGAAAGAATGGAAGGAATAAATGAAACGAATGAAGGGGAAGAAAGGAAATGATCCTTCCTAAGGTTAAAAAAAGTATAAAAATGAGGAGAGTGGAAAAAGAAAGGAAGGTGGGATGAAGAAAGTAGGGCTGGAAAGAAGAAAAGGAAGATAGAAAGAAAAAGAAAAGGATTGATGGATGGAGTAAGAAAGAAAGAATCAAAAAAGAAAGGGAGGAACAGATAGAAGGATGGCATAAGGTGAGAAAAGAAAGGATGTTGCAATAAAGGAGGAAAGAAGAAAAGTAGTAGGGAGGGAAAGAAAGGAAAGAATAAATGAAAGGAATGAAGGGTAAGAAAGGAAATTATCCTTAAATAGAAGGGGAGTGAAAAAGGAAGGATGTCTCAATAAAGGAGGAAAGAAGAAAAGTAGTAGGGAGGGAAAGAAAGGATGGTGGAATGAAGAAAGAAGGGCTGGAAAAAAAAAAAGGAGGAGGGAAAGGAATAAATGGATGGATGAAAAAGTAAGGATAGTGTAATGAAGGAGGAAAGGATGGAAAGAAGAAAGGGAAGGAGAGAAAGAAAGGAAGTAAAGAAGAAAGGGGAGGAAGTAAGAAAGGGAAAAAAATGATTGATAGATGTATTGTATGGAAGTGAAATGAAGAAATGAAAGATGCAAGAAAGTAAGGATGGAAAGAAATAGAAAGCAAAACTATTGGTCAAACCATCTTTAGCAAAACACCGTTTGAATCTGTCAATGAAAAAGCAGTTCAGAATCCAGCAGAAACCCGGTTAGTGTGTGAGAGCAGCACTGCTGCAGTCCTCCAAACTGCAATTACATCTTTTGTCCTGCATCTTTCAGTGACGGCTGCTCAGTGTGTTCATCTGACGGGTGTGAGTCACATCTGATCCCATTCACACAGACTCAAAGACAGTCTCAGCTGAATAGACCTCTGGATGACGGGGGAGACGCGGCTTGAATGACGAACTGGTAGATTAAGTGTGTCTGCTAAAGGATACTATACTTTTTATAAGCACACAGAGACATATACTAGAAACAACACAGATTTTGTGTTTACAACACCTTCAGTGCAAGTAGAACATGACCTCCATTTTCACATTTCCAAGTCAATCAACCTGCAACAACCAACACTAGTGCTCGACACAAGTCAAAGGTTTTTTTATATTCCATGCCACTTATAAACCATTATATGAACATGTGAAAAGCAAGAAGCAGGTTCCTATAATTCCTTACATTTTTACATTTATATATAGGTTCCTGTCATACAAAAGCAAGGAGCAGGTTCCTATAATTCCTTACATTTTTATATTTATATATAGGTTCCTGTCATATAAAACACTAACAGAAGCCATTCACTATAGTTCTTCTGACAATTGTTCTGACTACCACCATCCATCTTGCTTTCACCACATCCTTGCTCAGTATCAATATGCCCAGAGACTAAATGTGTATCTGTTTGTAAATCTGAGAAAGGCAGAAGAAGGGAGCTGTCACATTAGACTGTTACATAAAAACGCATCAGCATGTCCATCAGATTTATCAATAAAACAAGTCTGATCACACTTTGTGGAATGAAACTGTCTCCTGCTGTAGACCTTATATCTTCACTGACTCTCATTTTTATTTCATTGTGAGAAATGAGCCTATTGATCTTACAGCTTTGTAATTTGACGACGATAACTACTCCCTTGAGTGTAATTAATAAGGTTTAGATAAAAACCTCTCATAGGATCATGCCAGGCATAGACAAGTGTATAAACCCCTTTGGCTTCATTTACAGCCATGAAGCTTAGCAAAATACTTACCCAATTACCCATCACATACAAATAAATGTTTGGGTCATGGTAGGGTATTTCCATTCACTTCTATCAGGGTCTTTTTTGTGTGGAAGAATAAAAAATAAAAAAAACAGTAAAAACACTGAAATACAAAATAATACAGAGTCAAAATAAACAAACACACACACACACACACACACACACACACACACACACATATATATATATTAAACACAAATATCTTTATTGATGTAAAGAGTATATATCTATATATCTACATTGCTTTTATAGTATTAATATATAAGTAATGCAGTGGTTCTCCACCTGGGGGTTGGAGCCTTAGCAAACTTCCAAGGGTGTTTCAAATAAGACAAAACAAGCATTAAAATAAGCTAAAACAATTAATAAACTAGAAATTAATTATATTATTGACCCCACTCAACATCTTGTTTCATGGAAGAATCAATTCCCGTCTTAGAAAAGTTGGATCTATCATTTTCAGAAACTCATGAATATTTATAATATCTTAAGTAGAAATAAAACATCAAACAAGAAAAAACATCCTTATCCAGTAAAATAATGAACAACTGGAATAGTCATGGAGTCTCTGAATCCTGTCGAGAACCACTCTTTCGATGGATGTGCAATGAAGCATCATAAAGTTTGTAAAAAGATTAAAATGATACTATGCCAGTTATTATAAGTGATCTTGCAATCCACAAAAAAAGATCCCAGGCATACATTAAGTTAATATTTTTCTACAGCCTAAACATAACCTTCACACAAAACTTTCTGCATTCTTACATATTCATTAAGACATTACATAACTTGTTTATTAATTATGTAGGTGCTTTCAGGTTTCACTAATCTTGTGAGGTCCTTAGGACCCTTCACACCTGTTCTGTGAGCTCCATTTCTTCTAAAAAAAAAATCCCCTCAGCTCTCAACATCACAACATACTGAAAATCAACTTTAGATTTTGTACTGGTGAGAGTGAAATCTTAGATGATCAAAAACAGGCTTTGAGCTTACAGGTCAGAGCTTTTTAAACTCACTTAAATAAACTCCTGGAGAGAATACAGAACCTCAGTGTGCTTTAGAGCAACACACACACACCAATGTTCATGAGCACCTTCACTACAGGGACTTTAAAGCAAGCTGCCCTCGAAGAGCCAGAGCACAAAGCACAAGATGAAATGGTCGAGAGCCCTCTCAAAAGGCTGGACATGAGAGTCACACACACATATACGTGTACTGTTCACACTAAACTGAGTGTCTGTGTGATTCCTGTTTGTATTGCGTTGAGGTCTTCCTGGTTTTACCATTTGATGAACAACATTTAAAACAATAAACAATTAAATCCGTAAAGCTCTCAATAACAATTTGTGCTTGTGAGAATAATCGAAAAAATATAGAGAGATAAGCAAAAGAAATAAAAGAAACAGAAATCCATCTTGCCGTCTTATCGTGTCTCTCACAGGCTGAAGCCAGGGCATTCTGTCATCTTTCTTCTAAGCAGGCCCAGGATACATTTCCCAACCCAGCATCCTGCAAAGAAAGAAAGAAAAACAGGCATTGCATCCAATTAGACATGCTGCATACTAACGGCTTCAATGACATGTTTAATGTGAGATGTGGAGGGGCCTGCAGGGGACTTTAGCACATGAAACACTTCTTCTCATTCCCTTGTTTCGCCCCAAACTCTGATTAAATATCTGATACCCACTGAGACTCTTGCCTCCATCTCTTTCTCTCTCCACCCCCTTTATCTTTGTCTGGGAGCTCACAGCATCACAATGATGTTCCTGACAGAACAAGAACTTTAAATAGCGTAAAAAAGAGCAATGGACGTCAAAACCACACATTTTGGAGTGCTTGACATGTCCAGAACATTTCCCACTTGTCGGTGGGAAACAAACTCGCTGGGATAATTAATTTGACGCTCCGGCTCTTCACCCTTCCCCATTCCCAAGGGAGTCTGACAGAGGGCATCCAGGCCTGCTGTTGGTCCAGATGGTCGGGACAAAAATATGTGAGTACCTTGCTACATTCCATTACTGTACTACTGGCCAGCAAAAGTGTCTTAAAAATCCCCCTTGTGTTGTTCCAAACCTGTATGGCTTTCCATGGCATATTTAGCTGTCAAATGTTGCATCCCTACTTTTATCTCATGTATTGTAAAAAGATGTACTTTAATTTTGAGAGTAGGCACTGAGGTCCACCTGATATCACCAAGGTCCATACAATTTTTTACCATTTAAATTGATCCCAACTGTCATGTAACTGGCAGAACACACCTGCTAACATTATTTATTTACTTCTTTATTTAAAAAAAAGTCAAATACTCTATGTACATTCATACATACAAATAATCTATGTACATTCATGCATTTTAGCTTGATGTAATAATGATTAACCTGTCAAACAGGTAGAGCTGAAATACCTTAAATAATTCTAGGAATTACATATAGGCCTATATTTTTAATTGACATAGAGTCACAATAGCAATTGACTATGTAGACAGATTTAATGATTCCACTTAGTTGCTCCTATACACTCTCAGAAAAAAGGTACCTTTGTACATAAAGGGTGCATATTAGTAAATTAAAGATAGCCTACATATTAGTACCTTTTGAAAGGCTACCTACCACCCAAGTGACTGGTTTATATTTTTTTTCTGAGAGTGTAGGTTATTTTGAATGATGATGATATCCAATAAATTATGTAAATGTGTCATCTGTCACTCATCTGTCTGACATCAGAAAATTGCAGAGGTATGGAACGAGTCATTTTTGCAGCACAGTTTCAATAAACAGCCTTTTTGCATGTGGAGGAAATTCTGAGTTCTGATATATACAGTACGGTTCCATAGCACAATTAAGTCTTATCTAAAAAGATCAAGGAAAATATGATATGACCCCTTTAGGGTGCAAAATCCAGTGAAAATCTTTTCTTCTATCCCATTTCCCCATCGTGTTCTGGCTTTTAGTGACTTTTTACGTTCTGATCTGTGAGCAAAATGATTATATGCAGACACCTAAAAAGCAGCTTCCCTAATCAGACAGATGGAAGAAAAAGTAGCAGCAGAGAGAAAGAGAGGCAGCGCTTTGAGCAGAGGTATTAAAGAGTACTTTGAGGACAGCTCTGACAAACTGCCTACACTGATAAACGGTGTTCTCTGCAGTGTCATCCTCAAGTGAGCTTCCAAGCCTTTTACGATTGTGAAAAATGTACCATGCTGTAATTCTGCCTCTGCTTTTCTCTCTCCATCTGCCCATCTTCCCCGCTCACACACAACATAGCATATACAAGCACATGCATTACAAACCCAATAGCACACACAGGCGTGCATACATTTTAGTTTGGTCAGATTAAGGACCAAACCAATAGGGATTATTCACAGATTATGATGCCATTATGATATCAACCACTATGTTCATTGAGTATCAGTCCCGTTATGCTGTATATTCATAGAAAATTCTACTGATTCTTTAATCTGTAAATTGCTGGACCTGGACACACACACACACACACACACACACAATCAATATAGTACAATCATCCACAGAAATTGACATTGGATTTAGGCCTGACCCCAAATCAGATAAACATCTTATCAGTGGGAGTGACAATAGTGGTCTGACCAATCACTGACTTTAGATAATCTGACACTTTCTATTATCAGTGACCAAGTCTCATAACCAGTGTGGAAGACTGACACAGAAAAGAAGAAACCGTTGAATAAAATAATTATTTTTGTTTTCTTTGCGCACAAAAAGTATTCTCGTAGCTTCATAATATTATGGTAGAACCATTGATGTCACATGGACTATTTTAACGATGTCCTTACAATCTTTCTGGGCCTTGAACGTGTCCGTTGCATTGCTGTCTATGCAGGATCAGAAAGCTCTCGGATTTCATCAAAAATATCTTAATTTGCGTTCCGAAGATGAACAAATAGATAGATAGATAGATAGATAGATAGATAGATAGATAGCAGCTCTTCCTCATAAATACTCCTTGCTGAATAAACGCTGACTCTCTCTTTCACAAACAAATGTAAAATACATAAACCCCTGCACACGCTGCAACCAACACATGCTCACTGTCTCCTCCACATGCTCTCAAATGCCACACACAAATGCCTCCAGATGTTATGGTCCCTGTCGACAGCATTAATGCAGTATGTGCTGAATATACAGGCAGGCAGACAGAGAGAAAGAGAGACAGAGTAAGAGAGGGGTCGTGCGCACCACAGGCACCTGTAATTAACACACCGATGAGAACAGAATCTACAGCTTCACCTCTGTGGAACAGAGCATGAGCGGTTCATTATCAGCTAATTAATAAAGCCACTGGTTAGCATGTTCACGTCCCAGAGAGGCGTTCAAACTGTGTCACATCCAATTTATTTTTCCAATAGGACAACCCTGCAGAGCAGGAAACAAGAGACCACAAAGAAGGATATATAAACACACACGCACACACAACACAACGTACACTTAATCTGCCATACCTGCACTATAAATTCAGTCAAATGCCTCTCAGCACAGTAAATCTATAAAATCCACACACATTTTCTACTAAATCAATGGTGAGAGGTTTTATTCTTTGTTATTTCAGCTCAAGGCCTGTCTCTTTTGATTTATTGCCTGTCATTACCGAGCACAAGCACATGTTCAGAGGTTTAAATAATCTTTTCAGTAAGATGGCTGACTGCACAAAGCATATGGACCCTGTCACCACCTACTGTTTACAAACGCCAGTCTTCACGCTCATATACACTTTTCCAGTTATGTCTACTGGTGCCCTTCAGCCTTGTTGCTGTAGTATTATAAATGACATTGCTGACATCAGATGTGAGGAATGTGTGAAAAAATAACAGTGGGTGAATGAATGAATAAATTAAATAACGCTGGGTTTCTGCATGGCTTTATGAAGGTAAATGTAAGACTTTTAAAGACCTGTTTAAGACCATGTAAAGAAAATTTAAGGAACAAATGGAATGGAACATAATACGTCATTACGAGTTTATCATTAAAACAAGAACAAATATCTGCCAAAATAAATAGAGTAGTTTTTCTGCCACGACTTTAAGACTTTAAGGGGAAATTAAGACTTTTTAAGACCTTGCAGAAACCCTGTAATGCATGAATATATTATGAATTAAATAAAAACAAACGGTATTCTGGTACATACCATTGACCTTCTGAATTTTTCAGTTGTTCACCCATCAGATCTTTGGTAACTAAATTGGTCAAGCCAAAAATTACAATTCAGACATCGTCATGTCAACCTTTACTCACCCTTTACTTCATTCTAAACCTTTCTTTCCTCCAAAAATAGATATTTCGGACAACATCCTAATGTCGACAACTCCAATGAATAGAGGCCATTCTTCCAAAAGGATGCTAAATTACCATAAAAGCATTACACAAGTTGTTATAAAAGTGTTTATATTCCAAGTCTTCTGAAGAGAGCTGTTAACCACTACTATCAGATCAAGTCAGTATACTGAATTCAAGAACTGAATCAGTCTGATTAACTAAATGATTCAGAATGGCTTTGTGAACCAATCAACCAATTCAGTAAAGATCTGACTCAAAAGAACAATTTGTTCCTACATGGAGTGTCATACTTTATATTCTTTTAGAAGCATAAAAGCTGCAGTTCACCTTAATAACATGGGGGAAAAATGTTCAGTACATTCATCAAAAATGTTCCCTTTGCTCGATGGAAGAAAGAAATCAGGTCTGCAGAAAATAATGACAGAATTTTCATGTTCAAGTGAGCAATTATTTTAAACCAGTCCAATTTTAACTGCTCAACTGTGACATGTCATCAATATTAGTGATTGTTTCTGCCTGTGCTTTTCCCCCTTTCAGTGGACAAAGTGCCACTCGTACAATTCCGCCATTCATGGACACCCACTTGAAAGATAAAGAAAGAAAGAGGCAGAGAGAAAATGATGTTTAAACAGGCAATAATCCTTTAATTGAATGCAGATTTATTCAGAGCCTCTGGTCGGACTGGATTAAAGGCTGGTACAGGGGGGATGGCGTTTCTGAATGTGGGTCAGAAAAGCTTTCTGCTTGTCGCAAAAATTGATTTTTACACTCTTTTTAAGAAATAGCTGTTATAATCATTGTCTGGGTTTGTAACGCACCACTAGACATGCTACAACAGCTTTTTGCTTGCAATAGTTCTCAGTTTTTTTCCCTTTATTTTCTCACCACATCAAATCATTTATTCCTGACCTTCACAGTGACCACAGAAATGTGCCATACAATATACACAAAACACTTTTATAGAGAGATGTGCTATGAGGAAAAGTAAATAATTTACATGAAGCGTGCATAATATATAATGCTTAGACACTATCTTATAATATATATATTTATTTATTCATATCTGTAATTATATTCTAGGAAGGGGTTCATCACGTTTTAGGGCTAAAAAGGTTCCTTATAATCAGTTATGCTCCCATGAATAATTATAACCACAATTACAAAATTATATCTTGCAATATTATTAATAGTTGAACATGAATCAGTAAATAGATTTAATATTTACTGATTCATGTTTAGCTATTTATAATATTGCAATGCATTATATTATAATTATTATTCAATGTGTATTACTGAAATATACATGCAGGCTTCAAGTAAAGCATTACCAAGTTGGTTAACTATCTAAACTGAACTGTTTCAGATATCGCTCTGTCCTTAACTAACAGTCTTTCCATTTAAGCAAACTAAGCGGTAATGCCATATCAGCAAACTCACTCATAAAAGTGAAAGAAACAGGTTGACATTTTCACATAAGTGCAGCTTTTCGGTGTCTAGAGACTAATATCAGTACAGGCTCTTCTCAGCTGCCTGAAAAACACAGAACACGACTTCTCTCAGGGGCATGTCAGGCCTCCCCTTGACGCACACAGAGCCGCAATGGCGTCCCTCTCCTCTCCTTCGGTGAGCTGTCAGTCTGCTGTGACATTAGAAACCTCTCTATCCATTATTCCAGCAGACCCCACAGCACGCCAACAGGAGCTGCCGAGAGCCATGACAGCAGGAGCTCTGTGTATCAGGAAGACTGACACCAGCACAAAGAGAAAACTGCAGGCGCAACGGCTGGAGGCACGACAGAGAGAGAGCGGGACTCTGGAGATGGGTAACTATACCTGTGTATGTCAGGGTTGTGCGCCATTCAGAAATGAAGTGAGAATGTGTTTTAAACTCTAATTCAATTCTTGAGGTTGAATTGAGGTGATGAACAGGATACAGAATTGCAATCTGAATTTGCCATAATCATGTGTTAAACATGAACATAAACAAGTCACCATGCAACACGAGTATTTTTAGAAACATTACACAATATGAATAATGCCCAAAATAGAACCTAGTATAGATTTCTATTTTTATATTCACTATATAAAATGTTTGAGGTCGAACATTTTGAAAGAACTCTCTTATGTTCACTAAGGCTAAAAATACATCATAATATTGTAAAATATTATTTGAATTTAAACTAACCGTTTTATATTTGAATATATTTAAAAATGTAATTAATTCCTGTGATGGTAAAGCTGAATTTTCAGCATCCTTACTCCAGTCTTCAGTGTCTCATGATCCTTCAAAAATCATTCTAATATGCTGATTTGGTGCTTAAGAAAAATTTATTTAGTGTTGTTATTGTATATATATATATATATATATATATATATATATATATGCTTTGAACAGTAGCATATTTATTTAGTAATTAACTAAACCTAAAATTCAATCTGAAGTGCCATATTTTTCATTTTTATATATAACATAAAATAAAACAATAAAATAACGGGTGGTCAAATTCCAACTAATGAACAGAAAAAGTATTCTTAAAGCAATTTGCTCTGGTGTAAGTGTGCACATGTTAGTGGTTAAGTCAGCTCTGCTGCAAAAGTAAAATTTATTAAACCCATCCAGTTCAAAGCAAAAACTACAAACCATAATTGTGTTGAGGTCGCAGATGCATACTGCCCTCGAGTTAACCGCAAACCACCAAAAAAAGTTACTTTCTTCAGCAGTTCATTAAACGACTTAAACGGTGTGTGAGAAGCCTCTCAAACGACTTCCTCTTCCTTATGCACTGACAGGAAGTGACAGGGTGTTTCAGCGATGACCTCGTCTCGCCGTTACACCAGCGAAGCGCATTAGTATTCCAGTAAGCCCGGGGAAGAAATACAACCTCAGCCGCTGTTATCGAAGCTCGATGATTAAAAGTGCTCCCATCAGCAAGATGCACACGAGGGATCTTAAAGTCATTAAAATAAGCAATAGTGTATTATTTCCTTCAGGTAATCAAAGCGAATTATTGAGTGCGCCTGAACGCTGTAGGCGACAATTCTTTTTAATAAAATGGAGACAGAGGACTTCACAATGACGCCAGATGAGGCTCTTGCCCTTCCATTAAAAGGCGCATTGCAATGACATTGAATGTGCTGACATCTCTCAAAGTGATTAATGACATGACAAATGAAAGAAGAATGTCATTTACAGAGCCGGTAGATGTATTTATGATGGAAACCGGTGATCCCCGAAGAATTCCAGAGGGTGTGACTGCGCCTTTATTCTATAAGGCATCTCTTTTTAGCTCAACAAACCTATTTCTATTATCACATCTTGTTCAGATTAATGTTACATGGCAGCTGTAAATGATGTCGCAATATTAGCATCTTTGTGTCTTACACGCTTGTAGGATATCAGACCGAATCAGACAATCTAAGATTTGGTCAAAACATGGTTGAAACATGAGGAGCGCTAAGGATTTGAGTCTAGCTGGCGAAACTCGCACGACCCACCAACCTCCTCCTCCAAAATACAAAAGAAGTAAAGCTTGTCTTCTTGCCGTGAGTGAGTGGGAGTGAGTGATGTGCCTGATGGCCCGTGGCACCGCTATCTGCCACTCACGCTGATTTGGCATGTCATGGTGGATCTAACAAGGCCACGCTCTAAGGAGATTTGACCACACGGAGAAGTGATACTGCAGAAAAACGGCTGTTCCACTGATCTTCCGAAAACAGCCTGAGCAGAGGGTGAAGGGAAGAGGATGATAAGTGCAAATTGATCTTTCAATGTCCAAATGTGTTCAAAGATGAACCGTGTTTGAAAATATCTAGTAAATAGACTCCATCTGCATGTGTGCGTGCAACAAAATTGCTGTATTTTTAAATATGGGCTGTTTATGTGCCTTTACTGGATCGGTTTATAAGCAGACTATAAAAATGAAATACATTTTTGCAGTTAATCTTTAGCTGAGGAATTCTTGTTTGCTTTCTTTGCACTGCTGAACATGTCTTCCTGGCTTTTTATATAATTATATCTTTATTACTTGACGGTGCAATTAGACATCTTTTGTATGCTGTAAGTGTCTAGTGTGTAAAGTGCTTTGTGAAGTGCCAGGCTACGACAGGCTCTCCTCCGGGAAACTAGTGCTGGTTTGGTGAATAAACTATCAATCTGTGCTTGTTCTTGGGCCCTAGGCAAACATTAAAAAAATGACATTTTTAAGATATACACAGGCATGTATAGACAAAACACACAGCCTGAAAACAAAAGAATTATGCTTGCGAGTCCAATGTTTCTACCATTCTAAGTGACATATCTTTATATTTTGCAGTAGTGGTGAAAGAGAACTCAAAGCCTATTAACAAATCACTTTGATTTCCTCTGTTCAAAGGCCTTTTACTTCAATTCGTGCAGCAGGGACACTCAACCTGATTCAAGACGTCTCGGATATCAAAACACACATTCTTATCTCTTAAAAAAAAATTATTTAAAATCCCAATAAAAACTATAACAGACAGCTATATCTCTCATCAAGTCTGCATTGTAATATCATTAGCAAAAGCTCTTCTTGCTCATTCATGCCTAAAATCTGTTAGACTACATACAACCTGTTTTTCCATTCAGTGGCCATGGAAAATGAAATCATACTTCGCAAGCTAAGTTACAACTTGTGTAGAGATAAAAAGATGTCTTTCTTATGCAGGTCATTGGCTGAGAAACAAACATACAGTGCAACCAGTGTAGTTTGATTTAAAATAAATTTACATAAAAAGATTCATAAACTCACAATTTTAGTTTGAATGAGCTTGAGAAATGAATGACTGAATAAACTCCCTAAATCCAATCCATCAAACACAAAAGGAGATATTTATCAGAATGTTCAAACTGCTCTTTTCCCTACAATGAAAATAAATGGTGACCACAACAGTCTCTGCTGCCCATCCACAAAAAAGTATAGTAATTTATTTCCTTTTGTCTTCCACACAAGAGACAAAACTATAGGGGTTTGGAACAACATTGTTCAAATCATTATATATTTATAAATATTATATATTTTATTAATATAATTTAATCAGCGGCATCATGGTGATTTAAAGTATTAAAATTATTAAAATATTTTAATATTAATTATAATTTAGATCTAATCAAGAATAGATTGCTAAAAGCACATGAAAATTATATTTCCACTTTATTGAAGAACAGCAGAAATATGTATTCTGTGTATCTACATGACAGACAGACAGACAGACAGACAGATAGATAGATAGATAGATAGATAGATAGATAGATAGATAGATAGATAGATAGATAAATAGATAATATACACAAGACATGCATCCTTAACATTCTTAAAGGAATGGCAGTCTTAAGCCTCGATTTCTAGGCATTTTAATGCAAGCAAACCTCCAATTATCTGCCTCTTCAGTGACCTTTCTGCCTTAATAGACCTTTGTGAACTGTCCTTTAAAGTGTAATTAGCATCAGTGATGCAGCTGAGAGTGAACCCTGGCATTAGACAGCACACTGGGTCTGATCTACAGAGAGACGCTCCATCTGATCAGAGGTTAATCTAATTTCAGACCCACAGAGTGGCAGATCACAGAATCTTTGAAGAGGGGGAGAAGATTAAAAAGAAGAGAGGGGATGGATAAAGGAACACGGTGTGTGGGAGCAGCATGAGTCGTGACCTGACGTGGGATGTCAGTGAGGGAGATAAAGAGGAGGAGGAAAAATAAGTGCTCTAGTACGTGTTTGATATGATAGCGGATAAATCCAGCTGACATCAACCCCAGTAAACAGAGACATTCATCCTTGAAAATGCATGAGATAAATGTTCTATTCATATATATATACAAGCATGGGTGACACAGGTCGATTTCCAAGTAAATTGAAAACATAATCTCGAATTCTTTTCGCTTTCTAAAAACCTCTCAGAATGTAGCTCACACAAAGTAAGAAGAAATGTTAAAGCCACTCACACTGAAGCCTCATTCACACTGACAACCATTTTCATGGCATGAGGTTGCCAGTTTACCGTACGGTTGATCGCTATTGATAGTAAATCCACACATTCACATTCTAGAGGAGAAATACTTTTGCATTTGACTTGCAACAGTGCATAATGCATCACATCACAATTAAGATGAATGCTTAGGAACGCATTAATTAAACACACAGAATGACAATCCTGACACAGTGTACCTTGCATATTTATTTAGCATTTTATTGCTGTATGAACATGAAGTTGGATCACATGGGCTCCAGTATCTTCATTTAATGTGTAAAAGTTTAAGTTTTCTCAGTTTCAAGTCACCCTTATGAATGTCCCTTGACAGATGCAATGCTGGCAATACTTAGTCTAGTCTACTGTTCTAAGCAACTGAGTGCATTCTTCACCAGTCACCTTAAGTCTAAAAACACTGTCTGATATTGAGAGCAAGCCCTTTGTGATGAACTTGAGTTATGTATGTCTAACAAACAAAAATCAGTCTTGTTGCAGAAGTGTCTCTCATATTAACCTCTTTTATCAGCCTTAGTAATTTCCCCTCTTTCTCTGGCAAACGCCACCCATCACAAAACAAATCCGAGAAATGGCTTGACTGAGGCCATGACAGAGCAAAGGAGGAAATGACAAAAAGGTTGAGATCGAGCAACCATACTAATGAGTTTACAAAAGAAGAACAAAAGGAAAAGTCAAGATGAGTCAAGCATGTGGAACCATGTAATACAATGCAATTTACGGAACAAAGAACTAATTAATTTTCAGTTGCTTAATTGGTATCGTCAGTATTTTTGGCAAAAGCAGAAAAAATAAAACCAGAATAAAATAAAAATAAAACCAGGAAAAAAAACAATAATGCAAAACAAAAACAAAACAATAATAACAACAATAACAAACAATTTTAAAAACAAAACAAAACAAAACAGAACAAAATAAAAACTCAAAACAAAAGAACAAAAATACAAAACATAAAACAACTAAGAATAAAACAAAACAAAACCAGAACAAAGCAAGACAAAAATAAACAAAAATACAGAAAAAAGGTAGAAATTTTTGCAGAAAATTCAAAGATTTAATCAAATTTTCATTAAGATTTGGGTCAACTATTCCTTTAAGAGACGTTTTGTAAGTGTTTTAAGAATCAGTTAACGCAATTCAAAGCATCTTATTCTAGAAAGTTCCATTTTAAACGATAACATATTCAACGGTGAATGAAAATCATACAGAGAGCTGTAGGGTTTATAGGTGAAATGACAAATGAGTGGCCTCAAGAGTGATCCATCGGTGAGCTGGTCTACGATCCCCACTCGCCATTTCAATTTACAGCTTGAATAATGTACCTCCTAAAAGCGAACCGCTAAGCCTCATACTTCATTTCTACAAGACTCCATTAAAGGACTGATTTCTTCATTTTTCAGCATTTCATCTGTAGGGAGATTTCCTCTAGGGCATTTAGAAGTTCATCACTGTGAGATTACGGCAGTAGTCGATGCTCCAACTGGATTGAACTGGTTATATGATTGACTGTAAATGCAACTAGTTTGAAATCTAAAAACAAAATCCACCCTGCAGGTTTTGACTATAAAGCTCTTTGACTAAGTATATCTATCCTGAAGGGTGCACTAATCTTGTCAAAGACTCCACTTTAGCCAAATGATGACATTAGGGCCACATCTGTGCCCCTGGCACACACCACCTGTTATCATGGGAGCAAAATCACAGCCAATCAAAACCACTGCTCTAGACTGAGCAGCTGTGCAAATTAACCTGCGCTCAGGCGCAGCACACAGGCCAAGAATCTGGGTGCAATGAGCTGCGCAGTCCTGTTCCATCCCAGCATTGCCATTCCATTCTGATCCGTTTCATTCCATTCCATTTATTCCATCTGATTATATTCCACTCAATTACATTCCATTTCATTAGCCTTGGCAACACCAAATCCAGTTGGGGCCAGGAGAGGTTTGGCAGGCCTATTATGCTAGAACACTCTGCCATTCTTGCAGTGCTTATATGTACAGGACCTCTACGATCTCAATAAATAGTGAGCATATGGGTGCTAATGACCCAGTTTGTTGAGGCGAGTAAAGTATTGTATGGTAAGCATAGTACTACTGTGTCAGTTTGCAACAGCATGACTTGGCTACATGCTAAATATGCTGGTATCATGTGACCTCCAGACTTCCTGTCATGGGTTTGCATTTGTTAGCTAATATGAAATTAATCATATTAATTTGCCTCTTTTACTTATAAA
>NW_015542477.1:1688789-1695304 GCF_001515605.1 Sinocyclocheilus anshuiensis
AAAAAAACTATCAAAAATAAATAATTTTATTTATAAATAATATTAATGTAATTATAATTTGAAACAATAAAATCAAACAGAACTAAAATTAAGACAAAAACAAACAAGTCTAATTTAAAATAATAAAAAATAAATAAAAATAAAAAAGTTAATTATTGAAATAAAACACACACACACACACACACACACACACACACACACAATAAAACAAAACAAAATAAATAAATAAATAATTTAATCCACAAATGTTCCCCTGATTTCCATAGATCAAATAATAGCTGTTTAATAAATTTGTCAACCAATATCGGTAACATATTCTCCTTAAAATAAAAGGTTTATTTCTTTTCGAGAGGCCTCAGACAGCTTGAAGAGCCAGATTGGAGTTGATAATCTCTTGAATCAGCATCGGCTGAAGTATGTTTCCTCTCGTTCAACTGTCCAATGCGCTAATCTCTAGGATAAAATAGCTATGGCTAATCGTATTAGTTTAATCACACTGACCGCTTGAGGTTGCACAGCTATGAGTGGATTTCTACATCAGCCACTACAGAATGCCGCATTACACCCTGTAATCTTCTACTGCAGCCCAGAGTGACATAAAACACACATGCAAACACACTTACATGTGTACAAACACAAATGAGCTCCAAATGACTTTTGGATGAGGCCAAGTTTATTCCTGCTCCAGAGTTGAGTTAAATCTGATTGATTGTGCTTAGGCAAAAATTGTAGTCCTTCGCAACCAGACAGCAAGAGTCTAAACTCAACTGGAGATCTGGAACTCTCATTAATTTGGAACAAGAGTTGTAGATATTTAAATGCGTTGTTCTGCTCAAGCTTTTAAAACCTGTGACTGTGACACTGGGAAGTGTGCGATTTTTCTCCCCCAAACCACTTCAGCGCTAACCCCTCCCTGTTACTAATTATAAGCATTTCATTGGTTATGTCAACAACAATGCTGATTACCTATACAATACTACAAACAATCCTAACCCCTAACCAATTAAATTGGCTGAAGGGAGGGAAATGCATTGTAGTGGTTTGGGGAAAGAAAAATTTGCATTCAGTACTGAGGAAACACTTAATCTCCTCTGATTGAAGAGAAGCTCTGTAATGACAGGATGGATGGCAAGCCAGCACGAGGTCTTCAGGAACAGACTGTGCACACTCACATCTGATTCCACACACACAAACAGCAAAACCCCTCTCTGTGAGGCCTAAGGCAGACAAGGACTATATGTCATGTTCAAACAAAAGGAGTTGGTGATACAAGACAATATGTGTGACATTGCATGCGGTTGCTGACAAACATGATGCAGGCCCATGAATGCAGTTATATGCCCCTAAAAATCCAAGGTATGAAGGCAAAAAGTGTCCCTGTATGGGCTGTTGTCATATTTTTTATCATATAATATAGTTAAGCAATATCACACTAGCAAGAGTGCTGTTTTCCCGAATATCTGCACGATTGCAACTGTGCAACTTGTGATACTGATTTTACACAACAGTTCAATAAACAAGTAATTAATATTGTGTTATTGTGTCAACATTGGTTTTTTTTTTTGCAACTGAAAATAGTTCTAAAAAAAGCCATATTAATATATTCTTCTTTACATTGCAGCTGTTTCTGCTTTGGAAGCAAACCTTAAAATACAAATAACACACAGTAAATAATAATAATAAAAAAAAAATCTTACTTCAGTTTATTTTTTAATGCTTCATGACCTTTTAACAATTTGTAATTTAAGATTTCGCATCTCCCCTTTATCTCCCCTCTTGCTCTAAACACGATAAACAAATTGAAGCAAGCTCAGAATCTTCTCTCAAAACATTATTCACAAAATCGAACCTTCCAGCGACTGTCTGGCTAAATTAAATTAAATTACATGAGCAGAGAAACAGGCATGTTTAGATGAAGCTAATCATATCACGACCATGTTTGATTTCCAAAAGTGCATGCTGTGAGGAACATAAATTAAGCATCATGCCGACATGAATGAATGAGAAACTGCAGCAATGTTATAATCATTTGCAATATTCGCCTTGAGAATTCTGATGATTGCATTCTTCTTAAACACATTTTGGTTATATATTAGACTATTTTTCTACAGAGCAGTTAAAAGACTAAAAGAAAAATGGTCTTTTCCAGGCCTTTTACATACTTTTATGTAATTAATCTTTTCATGCATACTATCACATTTCTGTACGCTACAACATTAGAGTAAGAACTGCAAGTTGTGTATCACCATATAAATAGAAGATTGACTTGCCGCTAATGAGAGTTTGATTTCTTTATGTTTGTATATAGTGCTGCTAGTGCCGCTTGCCTTTTATAATAAATTCAATTGATGGATGACTTTGTTGCTGGGGAAGATCCATCATGTGACTGACAACACTGCTGTTGCTTATTTAGACAGTGGAACTGAATAAAGCGCCTATTCTGCACACGTCTCTGACGGGAGATGGTTGTGGATCATGGAGCCCAAAGCTGTCAGACTTCAGCGATTAGATGCCAAATTGTACATAATTAAAAGACACAGAGTGAATCTGAATACCTAAACGAATTAGACAACTATAGAAATAAGAATGACTGTATTAATTACTGCAAAAGGTATTATATTACATAAGAAATAGCGTGTAAAAAGTAATAAATAAATAAATACTGTGTCCTTGAGTAAACTGGCAACATTACAAATAGAACTTACTTGAAGTTGCTTTTGAGTGAAATGGGGCAATCAATGAGAAAAAATTAAATATAGGATGGGACTTCATTTTATAGTTCAAGAACAAAGCTGTAACAAAAAACAAACAGTATAAAAATGGATAGGATCATGGTAATTTTCTACCAGGACATTATCTGTTAAGTTTATGGATATTTATTTTCTTTGGAATACCATAAATTAAAAGAATAGTTCCCCCCAAAAAAGAAAATTCGCTGTAACTTTACTCACCCTCAAGCCATCCAAGATGTAGATGAGATTGTTTCTTCATGGGAACAGATTTGGAGAAATGTAGCATTACATCACTTACTCAGCAATGGATCCTCTAAGCCTGTAGTGAATGGGTGCCGTCAGAATGAGAGTCCAAACAGCTGATAAAACATCACAATAATCCAAGTAATCCACACAACTCCAGTCCATCAATTAAAATCTTGTGAAGTCAAAACAAGCTGCATGATTGTACAAAACAAATCCATCATTAAGACATTTTTAATTCAAATCTTTGCTTCCGGCTAAAATATGTGTCCTCCATAAATATCTGGTCTAAACCATGAGCAAATGATGCACAGATCAAAATGGTTCTAAACAAATATGTTTGTGGATTTTGATGTGAGAAGACAACAGGGGATGGACTTTTTTTACTGAAGGGAGTGTTATAATGGATTATGGACTCACATTTTGGCCAGAAGTACGTTTAAATTTAAGTAGAAAAAAAAAAAACTCTTAATGATGGAATTGTTTTCTAAAAACACTTTTCACTTCACAAGACATTAATTAATGCACTGGAGTCGTGTGGATTATTGTGTTGTTTTTATTAGCTGTTTGGACTCTCATTCTGACTGCACCCATTCACTCCAAAAGATCCTTTGGTGAGCAAGTGATGTAATGCTACATTTCTCCAAATGTATATACACTGATTAGCATTTATTAAGATGTTTTGTTATCGTTAACTAAAACTACATTTATTTAAATTTATTTTTGATAATTGAAATAAAGATTAAATAAACTAAAATACATTTTAGATGAAACTTTAAAAATGTGAGATGAAACTAAAAATAGAAATGTTGCTTTGGCAACTAACTGAAACTGAAACATTAGAGTAAGAACTGCAAGTTGTGTATCACCATATAAATAGAAGATTGACTTGCCGCTAATGAGAGTTTGATTTCTTTATGTTTGTATATAGTGCTGCTAGTGCCGCTTGCCTTTTATAATAAATTCAATTGAAATAAGTAAAAAATAAAAAACTAACTGAAATAAGTACTTAATGAAGTACTTAAATCACTAAATCAATACCGAAACAAAAAATGACAAAAGCACATAATAGTTCAATATTAATGTAATGCTACATTTCTCCAAATCTGTTCCAATGAAGAAATAAACTCATCTATATCTTGAATGGCCTGAGGGTATATTTTCAGCAAATTTTCATTTTTGGTGAACTATTCTTTTGATGCATCATTCACAACAGAACCAGGAAGTGTATTAAGAAAGTAAACAAGGCCAAAACTGATTTCCTCTTTACTTCAAACAGGTCTGATTCTCTCTTAACAACTCACCACACACACATACACGCGCCCTGCATGGTGCCCTGTTCTGTCTCTGTCTATGGGAGATAATTAAATCTGGGCAGGAGGTTGATAAATGTATCAGCAGGTAGCGACAGGCTCCATGGCTAATGTGTTCCAGGTGAACATCTGCCTGATGCCAGCAGGGGGCACCTGGGGGCATGACCTCCACCGCCCTCAGAAGACAAAGCTACATCACCCATCACCACAGCAACAGACAACAGAAACTCCTACCATACCACCCACAATGAGAATGAGAGGGATGGCTGAAATCTGGCTCAAGTACCATATCTAAACACTCAAATATTATGTTTACATCCTAAACAGCTTATTAAAGCATCAATTATACATATAGATTAATATGAATTATACATATATATTATTTTTATTTATTATATAATAAAAAAAAAACTTGCTACGTGTACTGCATTAAGCTAACTGAGACTTGTTATAGCACTTGCATATCATTGCTCTTTTGTTGATTTTGATTGCTTCCATTGTCCTCATTTGTAAGTCGCTTTGGATAAAAGCGTCTGCTAAATGTCTAAATGTAAATGTAAATGTAAATATAGGGCATATATATTCTATATATTCTAGTTTGTAAAAATCTGTGCCACTAACATCACCAAATAGAAACAGAAAAATTTAACTCCAAACAAGTTTCCTGAAGTCATGCCATTGGTCAACCAAACAGATAGTCCGCCTCAAACTAACGCCATTGGTTAATCAAATTTTCTTTGCCGGGCTGGTTGAAATTTTGAGATACTGGTAACTCTTTACAGTAAGGTTCAATTTGTGTATCATGAATTACAATGAACAACAATTTTAACAGTATTATATCAAGGTTGCTTATTTTCTAAACTACATTTATTTAAATTTATTTTTGATAATTGAAATAAAGATTAAATAAACTAAAATACATTTTAGATGAAACTTTAAAAATGTGAGATGAAACTAAAAATAGAAATGTTGCTTTGGCAACTAACTGAAACTGAAACATTAGAGTAAGAACTGCAAGTTGTGTATCACCATATAAATAGAAGATTGACTTGCCGCTAATGAGAGTTTGATTTCTTTATGTTTGTATATAGTGCTGCTAGTGCCGCTTGCCTTTTATAATAAATTCAATTGAAATAAGTAAAAAATAAAAAACTAACTGAAATAAGTACTTAATGAAGTACTTAAATCACTAAATCAATACCGAAACAAAAAATGACAAAAGCACATAATAGTTCAATATTAATAAACACTATAATAGTATATAAATAATACTAAAATACTGATTAAGACCAATAACGTTGTAAAAAAATATTGTTCATTGTTATATCATGAGACAGTAATGCATTAAATAAATGTCAACAAATTGAACCATATTGTAAGGTATTGCTAAAATATTTCAACACTGAAAATTACTTTAAGAAACATGAGCATCACGTTACAATAAGGTTCCCTTTGTTAATTATATTTATTGCATTAACTAACAATAAACTACCACTGAACAATACATTTGTTACAGTATTTATTAACCTTTGTTAACATTAGTTATACAACTGTTTATTGTTAGTTCATTTTAGCTCAGGTCCATTAAGTAACATTAATAGGAACTTTTGATTTTAATAATGTATTATAATGTTAATGTTGTAATTAACATTGACTAATATTAATTAATGCTTTAGAAGTATTTCTCATTGTTTATGTTAACTAATGTTAACAAATGGAACCTTATTTGTAAAGTGTCACTAAACATGGGAAGAGCAAGAAGAGGTACACAAAGATATCACAACCTCCAGCATATCTGAGACAGGTGCGTGACAGATCTGTTGAAGTGTTTGTTCTATTACTCAAGGTACAACACTTGTTCGACAAGTGGCCTGTGATATTACACAGAAAAAGAAATGATATGAAAGGTGCCAGTCATAAAATCTCAAGAGAAACATGCAGCATTCTGAAAATGTAGATGTATTCATCAGATCTCAAAGGAAACTGATCAATGTTATGAAATGTGCAGCCAACCATACACCTGCTGGGATTATTAAATAACATTCTTTTAACCTTGGCAGAACGTTTCCTTCCCACTGCCTTTTTCGAATGAGAAATGGAGTGCAGATGGTACGGCCTCAGGCGGTTGTTGAAAGGTATAGGAAAAAAGATCAGATCTGCTGTTGTTGTTTTCACCCATGACCTTCTGATCTTTGTGAGCTCACCTACTCATGCACATTTACGCACA
>NW_015542477.1:1695565-1706140 GCF_001515605.1 Sinocyclocheilus anshuiensis
AAGAATTATATCTTTCCAAACACACACACACACACACACACACACACACACACACACACACACACACACACATCATTCACAAGAGAGAGCCCTGGTGGTTATGCCACCAGCAATGTGGACAAACGTAGGCTATCATAAGTTGTTAGAAGTTATTTTTCCTTGGGGAACTACAACAGGGGGCTATGATATAAACACAGGCCAGAAATTCTATGCTGGATATATAAAGAGTACATACACACAGCCCAAAAAAAGAAAAACAAAAAGAAAGAAAGAAATTAAAGATTAAATTAAATTAAATTAAATTAAATTAAATTAAAAATAAAATAAAATAAAATAAAATAAAATAAAATCTTAGGTTCTAAATATAATCGCAACTCCAATCATCTTTCCATGTTACCAAAAATGCACATCTGGAATTCAAAATTGTAATATGGGTTGTTCATATGACAAAAAGTCTTTTAAAGGGGTCATATGATGCGATTTCAAGTTTTCCTGTGTTACAAGCTGTTCGTGAATAGATAAGATCCCTAAAGTTGCAAAGACTAAAGTCTCAAAACCAACACCAAATACACAAAATAATTATCTTTAAAAAAGCATCATACGACCCCTTTAAGATACACAAAATACATGTTGAGACACTTTGCAAAACATGGTAAAAGAAACATTAAAGTGTTACCAAAAATAGTTGAGTTAGATTTGAACTAATTTCAACCAATTACAGCTAACAACTGAGAGGGAGGGGCACTTCTTTAAAAAAAATTAGCTGAATTGCTAAGGAATTGAATTAAGCAAAAGAGAGGCAAATACTAAAAGAGCATTTTAAAAGAGTGCTTAAAAATGAACTTTAAAGTATATTAACGGTGACAAAAAATTAAGATAGATGAATACTGCTGGAACCCAGAAGCAGGCAGCATGGATGATACCCCCCCCATGTCCACCCTGATTTGATTATAAATGACATCTTTGATTAAAGAGCAGTACGGCAGTCATTGATTTCCAATCCGGCTCTGTCAGTGGGAAGCAGGCAGACAGTTCTCGTTCAACGGCAGCCTTACATCTCTCCAAGTGTCTGTGATTGTGTCCAAGATGTTTAATTGCACTCTAAGTGAAGAGAATTACTGTAAATCTTTAGATAACAGCACTTAGCCAGCAGACGAGCAAAGTCTCCTTTATATTTCACCGTCTATTTGAAAAGCTAAACCGGCTAATCTGCTCCATTGTCTTTGCTAAGCAGCCGACAATGACTGTCTGGATGTTTCAAATCACCCTTTCAACTATGAATAGAGAGATGCACACTTCATTTCAATTTAAGTTCAACATACACTCTTAAAAATAAAGGTGCTTCAAAAGGTTCTTCAAGCGATGCCATAGAAGAACCATTTTTGGTTCCACAAAGAACCATTCAGTCAAAGGTTCTATAAAGAACCATCTCTTTCTTACCTTTTTGTAATCTGAAGAACCTTATTTCGCCACAAAGAACCTTTTGTGAAACAGAAAGGTTCTTCAGATGTTAAAGGTTCTTTATGGAACCATTTAGACAAAAAGGTTCTTCTATGGCATCGTGAAGCACCTTTATTTTTAAGAGTGTAAGGATTATACTGTGAGTCAGGCCTGCACACACAAGCAACCTGAGGCACTGTTTAACAGCTTTTCTGCTTGTTTTATAAGAGGCCACCAGGATTAGGGGTCATCACACACAGTTAAGTATAGAGATCAGGGAACATCTGTCACTAAAGAGTGTGTGTGTGTGTGTGTGTGTGTGTGTGTGTGTGTGTGTGTGTGTGTGTGTGTGTGTGTGTGTGTGCGCGCGCGTGTGTGTGAGAAGAATGCTGTGCTGCGTTATGTTTCAGACAGTCTGTAAAAAGGTAAAAATGTAAAAGATGTAAAAATTAGCATCTATTTTGGGCGTTTTATCAGTAGAAAATACTTTATTCTTCTGCTTCATTTTGCCAGTTGGCAATATCTCTCATCATACATATTATTTACTATTTTTCACATAAACACAGCTGTGCATACACACATTACACTACCATTCAAAAGTTTGAGGTTAGTAAGGTTTTTGTAATATTTTTGAAAGAAGTCTTATGCTCACCAAGGCTGCAATAAATTGATCAAAAATACAGTGAAACAGTAATATTGTGAAATATCATTACAATTTAAAATAATTTTAAATTTTAATATATTTTTTAATGTGATGGCGAAGCTGAATTTTCAGCATCATTACTCCAGTCTTCATTGTCACATGATCCTTCAGAAATTATTAAAATAAAAAACAAACAAAACCTAATTAAAAAAAATGTGTTGTTTTATATTTTTGAAAACTGATTTCAAAAACTGACGTCTTTAGCAAATCCTGACAGTACTATTGTAATGCCAAAAGAAGGTTTGCGCCGGCACAAGCTCTTAGTAAATCTGGCCCAATATCTTTAGAAAAACAAAATGGATCTGCCATCTCTGTGCCAGTCTATAAGCACTGCTCTTACCTTTCATCCTGCAGAGCATGCTGGGAAGTTTCTGCATTCGGTACATTGGACTAATTACTGTAGTTGTGTTCGACCCACCCAATTTATCACTCCTCTGAACATTTAATTAGCTGCAAAGCTCTCTACAATTAAGCCCGGAATTAGGACAAATTGAACTGCAAGCTTAGCAACTAGAGGGGGGACGCTATAGCGGAAAGTGCAGATGATTGTCATTATGGGAAAGCTGCAAGCTAAAGATTTTATTCTTGAGCACCAGCAACACAAGCATTTCAGGTTTTGCAATGCATTCAACAAGCAACCAAAACAGCAATTTTTCACCAAAGATAATTTTTTCTGTGCATGTGTATAACCTTGCCAATAACAAAAATGGAAAATGAGTAAACAAGGGTAACAGTGCTAAAAGAGCTGTTAACACAGTCAAACCTCAAATCTGAGTGATTTAAACTGGAGCTAAATGCACTGGATTTCTCACGTCGCACAATAAACTCACCATTTGGTTGTTTATGGCCAACATCACATCCAAAACAAATATCCAAGGACTTTCAAGCATCACAATGTTCCGTCTGGGATTCTGGAGAGAAGCACAACTGTAACTGGTTTATAAAATGTGTTTAAGTTTCATTTGAGTGCAGTTATATCCTTAACTTATCTTGTTAAATGGAGCATTAAAAGTGGATACAAACAACCACAGAACAATAGCAAGGTAATTCATTTCTGAGCCAAGTCTCATCAGCCAGTCAATTTACAGCAGCGGGGTAAATGCATGCAAATCCTGAGTTTATAGGATGGGGAAAAAGAGCAGCCAACTGTCAATAGTGGAGAAAAATATAGATTTCATTTTTTTCCCCTTCATGCTTTTGCTTTCAAGCTCTCATGAAGCTCTGATATAGTCCTCTCCCATCAATTTCTATAACGCAAGTCATTTGTTTTGTGGATTTGACATTAACAGTGTCATTTGAATTCCGCTCACGTCGAGATCCCAGCTGCCGCGCATTGTCTCATACTCTCTTGCACTGACACACATCACTCAATCCATCAATTCCCAAGACTTAAATCAAATCATGCTGTCGTTACCATCAAAAGCCGACTGAGTAGGAACAAATCAGAGATCAAACCTGCACAAGCAGATGCGAGTTGGCAGTCGTGCCACACGCCTAAGCTGGCGCTGAAATAGCATTAGGCAAAAGCCTTGAGACGCAACCAGGCAAGTCTACCGTAATGATCAATTTCCTCTCAGGTTAAATGCTAGTTAGCCTTGGGTGGACCACATGGAGGTAGCCTGGAGGTGTTTTGGTTTCTACACATGGAAAAAAGACAGAGGGAAAACAGTGAAACAAAAAAAGGAAGAGTTTCTTTAGGCCAATACATCTTCAATTGAAGTAACCGAAAGGACCTTGAGCTTTAATGGCCTGCTGGCTTCTTCCAGATTGAGTTGAAGCCACAACAAAAAACACACATACTACAATTCAAGGCTTGCAGAAAAAGAAGTTAGATGTAAAAGTAAGCTTTTCATCCATGCCCTGACTACTAACATAATGTAGTCTCTTTTTTGAACCCATTGTAAAGTCTCCCAGCATTTTAGCAGGTTTAGAAAAACACAGACAAAAAAAACAGCACTTCAGTTTCTGTCTGCCTCAGATGTGGCGCTGTCTGCTTCTCAAAATGTGCTTTTATTGAACTTCCAGGTGTAATTCAGAGAAGTGAGAGCGAGGTAAGAATAAGTCCATCGCAGACAGAGACAGAGCATGAGGGGTTTGCCAAATTCTAGCCTAGTCCATCAATATGTGAAGGATTAAAAGGCAAATCAATGTCTGTTGGGCCGCCGCCAACATCCATGCCAGTGTCTTTATGCTGCTAAAGCCTCTTTTCATCATTCACTGTCAATTTGCAAAGAATGAAAAGATTCTAAATCAGCCTGGTGATAGAGATGCCAGTTTTGATAGCAACACTATAGAGACTTCAAAACAGGTCAATTTGGATACTTAATTGCAACTCTTAACGGAGATATAATGACTTAAAATGAAGAAATCACACTATGAACACTAAGCTTGGAGATTAAATAGTTTAATCACATGCATGAGTGTGAGGTTTTCAGCAGGAAGTCGGATCTGATTGTTCCTTTCTCCCTTTCACCTTCCAGCCAACCCACAATTTCTTTCCAATTTTTCTGACCTCATTCAAGGGCCCAAGTCCTGGTGAAGAGAGGTTTTTATTAGTTTTTATGAGTTTTGCCTCATGTTCTTCTATAGATCCAGTCAGTTTCATCTGTTCCTCCTTTAAATTCATAGCACATTCCTGAAGTTATGAAACAATTTCGTAGTGCCCAGCTCACCGCACGCTATAGCAAATGATGAGAGATTCTGCAAGCAGAAGGGGGGAAAAAAAGAAAGTCTGACTCATGGGGCCGTTTTTAGATTAAAAACAAAACATGTTTGGTGAAATAAAACTCTTTGTGAGAGAAACGCTCTGTGGCAGCTTCTCTAAAAAAGAAGAAATCTAACTAGCATTGCTTCTTTTTTCAGCCAAGGCTCAAGTACAAACACAAAAACAACTTATTTCTCATGAGACCTTTTCTCCTTTAGTTTTTCCAATCTCACAGAAGCGGCGGCTCTTTATCAATAACAGTGTTAGTGAGAGCCGAGCTGAAATTGATCACTGCAGACAGACCGTCCAGGTCGTAAGTAACCCAGCAGAGTTCAGAAACCCAGTCAGAGGAGATCTCCTCTTATCTGGAGGGGAAAGAGCCCATTGAATCTTATGGCACCTGGCAGAAAATCAGTGCCTATTGAACACTAAAGTGTCTCTCTGCTGCCTTAAATAATAGACAGCATAAGCCTCTAAATAAAAGCAGAATTGGGCCAATTTTTGCCTCCCTTCAATTTTTGGAAGCTTACCAGCTGGATCGACGCAACGGGAAACTGTCGCGTATGTGCGTCTGAATGGAGAAACATCATCAGGTGAAGGCAAGATGATGAAAACAAATTGCTTTTGCTTTTTTGCTGAAAGGGGAAACTAGTTCACAAAGCATAAAACATAAGCAATCTATGGGCGCGAGAGAAAGAATAAAGACAGAAAAGAAAAGACGACTAATCTAGGCCAATCTTCCTATTCTATAAACATGTCTTTATTCATCACTACGAGTATAAAGAGGACATTTTTATAAAACATGAAGCACTCAAAAGCCTTCAGGATTTTTGGCAGCGGGACATTACAGTGATGAGCTTGTACGCTTATTTACACCATAAAGTCTTTCAGCGGGATGCGTTCATTCTCATGTAAAACAGCAAGAACGCCCTCGCTTTTCTATGTTCGCTGAATATAAAATCTTTTATTAAGTTTTGATTTAAGCTGTCGGTGCGTGTGTCGAATAAGAGAGCACAAAAAATTTAAAAATTAAAATGACATTTTAACAGAAACTTGGGGAATTTTTAATAGCTCTGCTGATAAAAGGTTAATTGAAGCAAAGGCAACCGCTACATCTCAGGTCTTTTAATTCAATGTGAGGTGCCAAAAAACATCATGAATTTGATTAGGTAGTTTAACCCGGGGCTTGACTTGGGATAAATGCATGAAGAGACCCAGACTGTGAAGTGTTTGCGAAGCTCCGGCGGGAAAATGGGGTTGAGGCCATCTTTAATAATAGCAGTGTCTTAACGTCACTGACAAAAAGCACAGAGACAGAAAAGCAATAAAACGAATGCAAAATTAGAGGTGTCTTTCACATTTTCTTGGAGAGAAGCCCACTAGGTTTTATGTATTATGCTAACACAGTAATTAAAGTCACTGGTTTGACTGGAATTGCCTCATACAAGCATAACATATTATGACAGGAAGCTCATTCGGCAGAAAGATCGAAGGTTTGGCTGGTTTGCTAATGAATGATCAGATTTGGCTCTTTCGAACCATTTTGAACAGTCTAGTTTTCCATGATTTCATTCAATATTCTAAACTGATTCTCAGAACATTTGGACAGATGCGATAATTTTCTATGAAAAACAGATCTATCCATGCAGGGATAAAAATGCTTCAAGCGTAAGTTGGTTTGCTCCAAAACACCTCTAAAACCAGCCAATAGACCAACTAAACCAAGCTGGGAGCCCAGCTAAGATCAGCAAACCCAGGTATGGTTGCCTTGAGATGGCAAACAAGATGATGCTTATTTCTACAAAAAGATCAGTCTTGCTGCTTCCAATAATAGAAGTAAAGGTTAACCCAATTAACCCAAAAACGAAAATTGTCATCAGTTACTCATTAAAACATTGTATTATTTTTGGTTATTATATTGTTATATATTAACATACAGTGAAAGTCACTGTGGTCCAAAACAAAACTAGACACCACTGAATATCATTATATGGACAAAATAAAATGTAAAATATGGGAGCCTGTCTCTGAATAAAAAATAAAAAAGATAATTGTGAAAAGACACTGGCATCATTGCTTATGCTATTCTTGTCCTGAAATACAGGAATATCACAGTGGCATTTAAGCACGGGCAACAATTCTGCAATAAAAAATGAGGACTGCTGGCTGCCCGCTGTTGCTGTGTATAAACCCACTTGTCCGCCCACACTGAACAGATCAAAGATGGGGCAGCTTTTCAAACTTTGAAGCTAAAACTGGAAACAGCTTGGATCTATCAGGAAACATTGTATATATGACATAAACCTCAGCTCTCTGTCCATTACGCCGAGCCGGATCAGGGTGGCAGCAATATGTGCCATCTCCTCACATCTCAACATTGCCAAATTATTTACAGAAAACTCTGTGATGGTATGTTGAGAAGGAAATGCCTTTTAATGTTGATCCTCATTCAAAACATTCAGGATGAATCTGAGTGTGTTACGATAAGTTAAGTCTTTGTGGGCCATTGAACACATCTTGCAATTCTTTAAATAGTTTGAGAGCTGAGATCAGAGGCAGTCATACAAGGGTAGTCATACCACTTAGAAAACACAAAGGCAGCTGGAATGTTATAACTAACTGTTTTTTAAAGGGGTCATATGACGTTGCTAAAAAGAACATTATGTTGTGTATTTGGTGTAATGCAATGTTTATGCGGTTTAAGGTTAAAAAAACACATTATTTTCCATATAATGTACATTATTGCTTCTCCTCTATGCCCCGCCTTTCTGAAACGCGTCGATTTTTACAAAGCTCATCGGTCTGAAAAAGCGAGGTGTGCTCTGATTGGCCAGCTATCCAGTGCATTGTGATTGGCCGAATACCTCAAGCGTGTGACGGAAATGTTACGCCCCTTAACATACTGTGATGCCGTCTCCCAGCAGGACGAGACTCAGTCCAGCTGCTCTGCTCGTGCACATCCCATCATCGGTTCTCTTTTAGCAGTTCAGTCAATGTACTGTTAGGAGTAACTGAATAACTCGGGATATTGGTTTATTTCGCGTCAGAGGGAGTGTCAGGCATGTTTATAAACTGAATAACTTAAGTAATTTGTGGATTAGTGCGTACTGGAGACGCGAACCGTTTCAAACGATTCAGTTCGATTTGGTTCGAACGATTCACTAAGAAGATCCAGTTAAATAGAACGATTCGTTGGTGATCCGGACATCACTAGACGAGACAAAACCAATAAAACCCATTATAAACGAGGCATTTGTTAATTTGGGTTGAACTGTTCTGGAACTGCGTTGTAAATACAACTTAACCACTGATTTCTAGTCGTGTCCTCTTTTGGAAGGCCAAACAAAGTAGTTTCGCTTTCACAACGAAGAAAGGAAAAATTGAAATCGCATCATATGACCCCTTTAAAAGCAATAACAACAGTGCAATACATTAAAAAAAAAATGTTAAAAAAAATAACTGAATGAGCTTAATGCATTAATATTACAGGCTACATTTTTAGAAACAGCAGAATGGCGATGACTATGAATACAGATCATTTTGTCTTCTAGAATGTAAATTAACAGAACATGCCTTGAATTCATATGTGACTTTTGAAAGACGAATAACAAGGTAAACAAATAATCCATCAGAAATGTATTGGATGTATATTTACTTGCAAACTGACAAGAAATTACATAGTCCAGAAAGAACATGAAGCCTATTTATAGGACATTATTATATTAACATTTTCATAATAATTAAGCACCTTTTCACCACCAAATTCTCATTGCAGTAATATGTCTAGGCCTATGTTTCTATATCAGTAAAATTTCAATAATTATAAATGATTGCTCTCACTGCACATTTTTTTTTTACTGTATTACAATGTTAATTTTATTTAAAGAAGCAAAAAAAGCATGTTGTATACTGTAAATTTAAATATATCATTGCTTTACAGTAAGAATTACATTTTGCATTACAGTAAATGCTTAACTTTCAAATAATAAAATAAAAATAAACTGAAAATTAAATACAAAAAGAAAAAAAAACTACTTTTTGTATTATGAGTATGGTAAAATACAACCTAGACTTGACAGATTTCATGAGATTCACTGATTAGTGGGCAAAACCTGTTTAACTATTTAAAGAAATCTTTCCCTGCAAGTGGCATCAATTCCCCTGGCTGCTGCTGCTGTGACGATCACTAATCATTGTTAAGTGAAAGTGAAAGTGACATGTGGCCAAGTATGGTGACCCATACTCGGAATTAGTGCTCTGCATTTATCCCATCCAAAGTGCACACACACAGCAGTGAACACACACACACCGTGAACACACACCCGGAGCAGTGGGCAGCCATTTTTTGCTGCGGCGCCCGGGGAGCAGTTGGGGGTTCGGTGCCTTGCTCAAGGGCACCTCAGTCGTGGTATTGAAGATGGAAGAGAGAACGCTGTACATTCACTCCCCCCACCTACAATCCCTGCCGGTACGAGACTCGAACCCACAACCTTTGGGTTACAAGTCCGACTCTCTAACCATTAGGCCACGACTTCCCTTAGTGAATAAGTGCACTTAAATCTATTTGAGAATTCATAACGATGCTTCTTATAATGAGCTGAAAAGTCAAACTGCTGAAAACGCATGTCTTCCACAGAGCTCTTGCAAATGAGCGGCACACAAGAGAGAATGCATTTAATAACAAAAGTTATCTGCACACACACTTCTGAAATGAGGAGAAGCCGCATAATTAGCAGACAATTGATGCTTTGCGCCCACTTCCAAAATGATGATGAATGTCTATGACAAAATGAAAATAATCATCAGTCTGGGACGAAGGGGATTAAAATCAAGATAAACTCTTTCAAACAAACAGCTGTGCCATAAAACCCCTGCTAAATCGGATAAACATTCAGCGCTCTTGAACATGTTAATTTCCTCAGAGGCCATATTTCAATTTAAGAGTCTCACTTCATTTGCTTTTAAATTGACGCTTTTTTCTTTTCGTGTTTTTCGACCTCTCATTCTTTCCCTCCAAATACACACAAAAACACACTCATAAACCCTCAACAGGGTGTTGACTATCATTACGATGGAGTGTCTCGATACCTGTGGAAATCAGTTTCACAGCAGTGGGCTTACAGGCAGAGCTAATTGAACTTGTATTTATAGAATTAGAGAGGAATTAATTGGCCCAGAACAAATGGAGCAAATGTAACAGAAGCAGATGTTACATAGAGAGGAAGCAGGCCACATGGGGCAGGTAATACAAACACGTTTTATCGGCTTTTACAGCCACTCCGCTCTTCAGTTCACTTGGAGGATGCTCCAGTAGAGATAATAACACTGGCTAATCCAACACATCTCACATTAGTTTTACACAGCAGAAAAAGACATAAATAAACACTAGAGCTGTCATTTTAACATGTAGTTTATTTTAGAAGTTAAAAATATTATTTGTTAATTATTAAAAAAAATACTATTAAAGAACCACCAAATTACGGTAATGATATGGAAATGAATCCATCTATCTATTCATTTATCTATCTAGCCATTATCTATATCTATCTATATCTATGCATCCATGTATATTGAACTACCTATCTAAATCTATCTATCCATCCAGTGACGTGACGTGACGTGACATGTGGCCAAGTATGGTGACCCATACTTGGAATTTGTGCTCTGCATTTATCCCATCCAAAGTGCACACACACAAACACACACACACACACACACACACACACAC
>NW_015542477.1:1706189-1713993 GCF_001515605.1 Sinocyclocheilus anshuiensis
GGAGCAGTTGGGGGTTCGGTGCCTTGCTCAAGGGCACCTCAGTCATGGTATTGAAGGTGGGAGAGAGCGCTGTACATTCACTCCCCCCACCTACAATCCCTGCCGGTACGAGACTCGAACCCGCAACTTTTGGGTTACGAGTCCGACTCTCTAACCATTAGGCCATGACTTCCCCCTCCATATCTACATGATGTATATCCATCTAATTATCTAAATCTGTCTATCTGTCCATATATCTGATGTATATCCATCTACCTATCTATCTATGTCTACACATCCATCTACGGATAGATTCATTTACCTATCTATCTATCTATCTATCTATACATCCATAGATATATCCATCTACATATCTATATCTATCCATCCGCCCATCCATATCTACCTGATGTATATCCATTTACCTATCAATCTATATCTACAAATCTATCTACACATAGATCCATCTATCTCTCTCTCTAAGGGATGTATTTCCATCTAATAGATAGATATACATAGATGATATATAGATATAAACGTCTACCTACAGTGTCTATCTACATCCATCTATGTATATCTATCTATCCATCCGCCCATCCATATCTACTGATGTATATCCATCTACCTATCTATATCCATCCATGTATATCCATCTACCTATCTATATCTATTCATTCCTCTAGATCTACCTGATGTACATCCATTTACCTACAGTATCTATATCCATCCATGTATATCCATCTACCTATCTATATCTATTCATTCATCTATATCTACCTGATGTACATCAATTTACCTACAGTATCTATATTCATCCATGTATATCCATCTACCTATCTATATATGAATCCAACTATATCTACCTAATATATTCATATATATCCATCCATCTATATCTACCTATGTATATCCATCTATGTATATCCATTTACCTATCATCTATCAATTCATCCATCCATCCATATCTACCTGATGTATATCCATCTACCTATCTATATCTATCCATCCATCTGTACATCATCAACCTATCTATATCTATCCATCCATCTATATCTACCTATGTATATCCATCTACCTATATCTATTTCTATACATCCATCCATCTTGTAAGTAAATATGAATTTTGTGTGAGTAATTAGTTTTATTAATCAACATATTACTAAATTAATTTGTTAAACTCTTGAAATCAATTGACAGCCCTAATAAAAGCATGAATAAATAACATTTTCTCTGTCTCTGCTTCAACATGGCGTAACACAACACAGAAGATTTTACAGGTCAGTGTTCGCAGCCCAGCCAAGGTAGATTCACTCATTAAACAGAAATGCAAACATATTAAAGGCTCCTCAAGTTTAAATTGCATTCGGTGCCAACAAAAGTCCAAATAAGCGGTAATTACTTAACTGCACACTGTGAACACAGTAGAGAGTGATTGGATTGTGCATTTTCACACAGCAGGTGTGTGTTTGCGTGTGTGTGTGAGAGAGAGGGAGAAGACTAGAATGCTGCTGCTTTTTACGAGCACCACTGACTGAATTGATTTTACAGTCTAGGGTAGTTTATGTCTTCAGAAAGTTATGGGCTGACAGACAATAGAGCTTTAACAGTGCCTGTCTGGCTCAAAGCACATTTGTGACTGCTGGCACTCACGTCTATACTGTAGCAGGAGGTAGTAAATTCACTCCCTACCTGTTTTAACAACTGCTGCTCTGGATTGACAGTTCTGTCAATATGAAAGACAAAGTTACTTATTATGCATGACATCAGACTCGCATTTTAAATAAGATCACTGATGACAGAGAGAGAGAGACAGAAAAAAAGAAGGGGATGAAAGGAAAGCAATAAGCTAGGGAAGAAAGCAATACATGACACAACAGAAGACGTGTTGGAGAGCATTTTACAGAGCACTAGCGAGGTCAGGATGAAAGAGCGATAGGGTGAGCCTTATTTTGTTTGGTCAGGAGGCACACACAATTAAGCTGTCAGGTGAACAGGGACACTATCGATTCACAGAAGTGAGTGTGAGCCATCACTGTAATTTATTATTTCAAAAGCCTGATGCAGTGGAGGGATGCGTTCATGCTTAACTATGCAGTCTGGGTTCAGTATGAACTAATGGCAGCATTTCATATAGACGGATCTCAGATTGGCACACTCGCTGCCTTTTTCATTTCACAAATCAAGTCGTTTAGCAAATGAGTTCCAAAGTAGTGTACATTTAATGGCTAACTGACAACTTTGATTATGTTTTAACAACATTTGTAGTTGAAATTCCAAATGTGAACAGATGGTTCCAAGAACACAAACTGAAATGGTAGTATAATTATTACATATTCTTAATGATTTAGTCCACACTCAATACTAATAACCATGAAATGGCATAAAAAAAGTATTTTTCATATAATCAAAATTGGTCCAATATATGGTGCAATCCAAAGTTGTAAAAGATAACAATACAAGCTTTTTAAAAAAAATCATTTTTATACCTAAATCTCTATATAGATCTGCCAGAATGACTTTTGATGATCAAAACATCAGTTAGAATGTGTTAAAATTATATACAAATCAAAGTTTAACACTATGCCATTATTTTTCAGTACAAATGTTTATTGCAGTAAAAATGTATAGCTGTTAAATTTCCAGCTATAGCAAATTATTATTTATTTGATAAAAACAATGTTTAATTTTAAACAAATAATAAAAATCTGCATATAAAGTATCTACACCACTGGTCAAAAGTACAATAAAAATGTCTCTACAAATCATCATATTATTGTAAAATGATTTTTGGAGGATCATGTGACTAAAGACTGTATGGCTGGTGAAAATCCTGTTTTCACAATTTTTACTGTATTTTTGATCAAATTAATATATGCAGCCTTGGTGAGTATGAGAGACTTCTTTCAAAAACATTTTTAAAAACGTATTGGGCCCAAATGTTTAAACAGAAAGGTATAATAACATTATTTTCCAAAATATATCAAATTAATTTTATAATAATTTGTGCTGGGAACTGTAAAGTGTTTGGTAGTGCAAGTTTAAATTGGAAAAAAAAAATGCAACAAATCGAGTCAAAACCATACCAAAACATTCCCTGTGCAGAGGCTAAACCTACACAAAACACTGAGTGTGCAGCATAGCCAGAGATTTTAGAAGCATGATAACAGAGTCCATGGGCTATAATAACCTCCGTCTGGGTCAGACCCAGAGAAAATAATGTGCCCTTTGTTTGCTGAGGAGCTGTCCTAATGTGTTACAACAGCTACAACAGACTGAGCAGAAGTTCAATACTCTCCACACACTGGCACACACATAAACTTAGTAATAACCTCAGCTTATTATTGCATCTTGATAAGGTCAACCAAGCCACTGAAACTGTACAGAAGTCATTTAACCATATAAATAGAACAAAAGAGAGGGGAAGAGAGTAAGAGAAGGAGAGAAAATACAGAACAAACAAAGCATGCAAACACATACTACGCATATTGTAAGAACCTTTCCCACTTGCATTTCCTAATTGCTCCTCTACATATAATGAAGCTTACAAACATCAAAAAGGATACAAAAATCATTAGTTATACTACTTGTGTATTACATGCCAAGTGTTCAAAACCCAGAGGATAGCTTTGTAAGCTCTTAAAGAAACAGTTCACTCAAAAACAAAAAAATTCTGTCATCATTCACTGACCCTCATGTCATTAGAAACCTGTATGACTTTGCTATTTCTGTGAAACACAAAAAGATATTGTGAAGACTATTTTAACTGTTTCTGTTCATACAATGAAAGTCAGTGGAGTCTAAAAAATTGGACACCACTTTCATTCATTGCAGGGCAAAAAAAATTATTTTTTTTTTCAAAATACCTTTTGCCTATGGAGAAATAATGTGGGGGCTATTAATTTTAATATTAGTACAACCAGTTTGTTCAATCAGTGTGTTCAGTCCAGTTCATGAGCATGAATGAATCGTTTTTTATTTAATTTTAATTATACTTGTATTCAGCAAAAACCATAGACATTTATAATGTTATAAAAGATTATTATTTCAAATAAATGCTATTCTACTTAACTTTCTACTTAAAGAATGCTAAAAAAAAATCCTAAAAATATAAATTACAGTTTACACAAAAATATTAAGCAGTACAACTGCACAAATTGATAAGAAATGTTTATTTAGAAAATCTAATTAAAATTATTTCTGAATGATTCAGCTTTGTTATCACAGGAATAAACCTTTTAAAATACATTAAAGCAGAAAAAAAGTTTTTAAATAGTTTTAATATTTCACAATATCGTTTTTAATGAGCATAAGATTTTCAAAAACATTTTACCTACTGCAAACTTTTGAACGTTAGTGTATATCTAATCAACAAATATTTACACCGGAACGATCAAATTAAAAAGAAAGATTGGTTTATAAATCACAAAACCATCACTTTAAAATGATATTAAGCCACAATGACGCCAAATAAGATGCAGTTTTGTGCAACTTTGAACACAAGATATACTTCTGACCCAGTAAAATAGTGCAGATAGTGCTTGGCAGAGGCAATTTTTCTTGGCTACTTATCTGGAGAGTCTAAACGGAGCATCATGTAAGGGGATTCAAGGTTAAGCTGCCCTCTTGTGGACTCGGCATCCCTCGGCACGGACGCTATCTGAGAATCTGCTCAGCTCTTTTCCCTGAGCCCTCGACACGGTCACTGGCGATGGAGAAACAGCGTATAGATGAGCAGGGCTTTAACCTGGCCTGTGACTCCACGCCAGTAGATTTCCCTTGTGTCTCTGCCCTTGATTTGTTCGCTCGGCTCTCCGTACATCTTCACTTGTGTGATATATGGCTGGTAGTGGCGCACAGACACAGAGGGACAGACATGTTATGTCACCTTTATAACGAGAGCAGTATATTCTCCTTGGCCTGACTTGTCCTCTCCCTGAGGATCTCATCTTAGTTCATTTGAAAGGCAAAATCAGACATGAATATTTCAGTTTTATTTTGCACCTCTCTATTATACTGTACCTATCTAACCGTTTCATAATGTCTCAGGAATACTTTAGGAGATTCAGTATCTGAGTAAATGGGAGAACGCAGGCTGATGATAAAAGAAATTACCTTTAGCAGGTCACATTATCACATCCAATCAGATCCACTATAATGATGCAAAGTTATTCTCAACTTCTTTCATTGCATATTAATCTATACTAAAAAAAACAGGCTCAAACACATAGAAAGTGCAGAGGTATAAAGTACAAAAAGTGCAAAAGAGAGAATGCATATATAGAGCCATATATAGAAGATTTAATTCCACATAAATTAATGTACAACACATCACCATGGAAACATTATAGAGAAAAAGTCCCTGATATCCATGAGTTCTTTCATGATTTACTCTCAATATCTGCTTGAAAAAACATTGGGATGGACCGTCAAGGGATAGTTCACCCAAAAATGAAAATTCTGTCATCATTTACTCACCCTCATGTCGTTCCAAACCTGTATGAGTTGCTTTCTTATGTTGAACATAAAAGAAGATATCTTGAAGATTGCTGGTAATCAAACAGTTGGTGGTTGCCATTGACTTCCATAGTAGGAAAAAAAAATACTATTTGGAACGACATGAGGGTGAGTAAATGATGACAGAATTTTCATTTTTGGGTGAACTATCCCTTTCAGTCATGCATTCCGTAGCAAGACGAGTCCAGACTTTTTGCAGTTAGTCAAAGTCCAGCTACCTGAGGCTATACAGGCTTAAAGGGATCGTTCACCCAAAAATTAAAATTCTGTCATTAATTACTGACACGGAAGAGAAGAAATTGTTGAACAAAGTCATTATAAGTGTTTTCTTTGCGCATAAAAATTATTCTTGTAGCTTCATAAAATTATGGTTAAACCACTGATGTCACATGGACTATTTTAACGATGTCCTTACTACCTTTTTGGGACTTGAACGTGGTAGTTGCTTTGCTGTTTATTGAGGGTCAGATAGCGCTCAGACATCATCAAAAATATCTTAATTTGTGTTCCGAAGATGAACGGAAGTCTTACGGGTTTGGAACGATATGAGGGTGAGTAATTAATTTCATTTTTGGGTGAACTATCCCTTTAAATACTCGGCATGTTTGAGCATTTTACAGGACTAAAACTCTCAAATAACTAATCAGGGTAATTATACCCATCTTCGTTTTCTTTAACTGTTCAAAGACACTGATGAGAAATGCCTCAGCCTGTTTCTATTGTAAGTGAGGACTATAGCCTGTTCTCTCTTTGTGTCTCATCAGTAGGGGAGGACAGGCGCTGTTAAAGGCCACATCTTTAATTACACCCTGCCCACAGCAGTTAAATGTCAGGCCATTTGCATTACATACAGAGTGCACTGGCATTCAGCGGGCATTAGCCTCTGCTGGCGCCATCGGTCACAGCCCAGTGAAGGCTTTAGCCGACTAACCTCTACCACACTGAAGGTACCAACTTCAATCAACACCTCCTGAGTGGGTGCCATGCCATCCGAAGATGATGAATTACACTGAAAATAAGCCCCAGGCCAGAAACGTACACACAATGTTGTTGTTTAATTTACTGGTTTGTTTGCTTGTTCACATACATACGTACACTCTTAAGGAAAATGGTACCAGATTACATGTTATGTTAAAAAAACTAAAAAGAGAAACAGACATGATTGGTAGATAGCCAGTTAAAATTTTAAGTTAAAGAAAAATAACTCATTTACCTGTTGAAAGCGTGTTGACAGTCTGTGTAGTTGGATGGTGGAGTTCCAGTAAATCAGTGAGGAGATTGCTTTGACAGTTACAGATTTGAAAAACAAAAAGGCGGGAAACCTAAGAACCCTAAACTCTTAACACAAAGAACTAATTCAACATAAAACGGTTCTTAAAAAATATGTTATTAAATAGAACTGTTACTACATGTAAAGAACCATTAAAAGACTATCTTTTTTGAAGTATACGCTTACATGCGCTTGATTCTTAATACTGTGATGTTACCTGGATGATCCACAGCTGTTTTTTGTTTGTTTGTTTTTAAAAGTAGTGCAAGAGTCCCTTATTTGTCCTGAACAGCTAAACTGCCTGCTGTTCTTCGGAAAACTCCTTCAGGTCCGAAGAATTCTTTGGTTTTCCAGCATCTTTTGCATATTTGAACCATTTCCTACAATGACTGTATGATTTTGAGATCCATCTTTTCACACTAAGGACAACTGATGCCCCAGAAGGAAAAACGATGCATTAAAGTGCCCCTATTATGGGTAATGAATGAAAGGTTCATATTTTGGTTTTGGGAGTCCCCAATAACAGCATAACATGCATGCAAGGTCAAAAAACACTTTCATTGTCTTATAATATGCATTTATTTTTACCTTACTTGCTCAAGGACTCCCAAACGATTCGCTCAACGATTCATTTTTCCAAACCCCTCCTTTGCGTGACGCTAATCTGCGGTGATTGGTCCGATTGGTCTCATTTCCATTGCATCATGCCTGTAATGCCTGATAAAATAGCGTTTGTGTACAGCGTTACCGGGGAAACAGCTATTTTATCGATTCAAAAGCGGCACCTAGTGGCAAAGAATGAATTTGCATTTTCATTCAGACCAACGTGAAGACCAACACGTGGGCGGGCAATATGCAAATGTTTCATGTTGACGTCAACGTGAAACGGCTTGGGATTCGTTTTAAAAATGACTTTTTTTTTGAGAGACAATAACTTTATACACGGTGCACTTTCAGATTTAAAACTTTGCAGGATGTTTTCATTCACTTAGCGCTGTGTTACACACTGCATGAAAGGTAATTTTCAAAAATCCATAATAG
>NW_015542477.1:1714516-1715031 GCF_001515605.1 Sinocyclocheilus anshuiensis
TATTGGGTTGTTGTGACCCAGCTGTTGGGTTGTTTTGACAACCCAACAGCTGTTTGTTTATATTTAACCCAGCATTTTTTAGAGTGTAAGTAAATATCTTATGAATTACTAAAACACTGCTCTGTTATATATTCTGCATTTCCACAAATCCGGATGGATGGATGGATATATTTTAACGGGATATACAGTATTACTTTTAAAGGTGTACGTGTATAACATTTTTATAATAATATGAATTATTTTTGGCACTGATCTTACTGGTTCTGAAACAATGTTTTGTAATATATTATTTCCACAAATTCACTTGGCTAAAATAAATAAATAAATAAATAAATTAGGGCTGTCAGTTTAACTTAATTAGTTATAAAAAAATAACGCGATTAAAATATTTTAACGCAGTTAACGCACTGGCCCCGCCCCCAGACCATCATACGATATACGATATCAAGGGAGAGCAGTACACGAGTGCTGATTTTGTCCCGAATATCACGAGTTTAAATGTGATTTGTGATTTT
>NW_015542477.1:1716705-1720453 GCF_001515605.1 Sinocyclocheilus anshuiensis
ATGAAAATTCTGTCATCATTTACTCACCCTCATGTCGTTCCAAACCTGTATGAGTTGCTTTCTTATGTTGAACATAAAAGAAGATATCTTGAAGATTGCTGGTAATCAAACAGTTGGTGGTTGCCATTGACTTCCATAGTAGGAAAAAAAAATACTATTTGGAACGACATGAGGGTGAGTAAATGATGACAGAATTTTCATTTTTGGGTGAACTATCCCTTTCAGTCATGCATTCCGTAGCAAGACGAGTCCAGACTTTTTGCAGTTAGTCAAAGTCCAGCTACCTGAGGCTATACAGGCTTAAAGGGATCGTTCACCCAAAAATTAAAATTCTGTCATTAATTACTGACACGGAAGAGAAGAAATTGTTGAACAAAGTCATTATAAGTGTTTTCTTTGCGCATAAAAATTATTCTTGTAGCTTCATAAAATTATGGTTAAACCACTGATGTCACATGGACTATTTTAACGATGTCCTTACTACCTTTTTGGGACTTGAACGTGGTAGTTGCTTTGCTGTTTATTGAGGGTCAGATAGCGCTCAGACATCATCAAAAATATCTTAATTTGTGTTCCGAAGATGAACGGAAGTCTTACGGGTTTGGAACGATATGAGGGTGAGTAATTAATTTCATTTTTGGGTGAACTATCCCTTTAAATACTCGGCATGTTTGAGCATTTTACAGGACTAAAACTCTCAAATAACTAATCAGGGTAATTATACCCATCTTCGTTTTCTTTAACTGTTCAAAGACACTGATGAGAAATGCCTCAGCCTGTTTCTATTGTAAGTGAGGACTATAGCCTGTTCTCTCTTTGTGTCTCATCAGTAGGGGAGGACAGGCGCTGTTAAAGGCCACATCTTTAATTACACCCTGCCCACAGCAGTTAAATGTCAGGCCATTTGCATTACATACAGAGTGCACTGGCATTCAGCGGGCATTAGCCTCTGCTGGCGCCATCGGTCACAGCCCAGTGAAGGCTTTAGCCGACTAACCTCTACCACACTGAAGGTACCAACTTCAATCAACACCTCCTGAGTGGGTGCCATGCCATCCGAAGATGATGAATTACACTGAAAATAAGCCCCAGGCCAGAAACGTACACACAATGTTGTTGTTTAATTTACTGGTTTGTTTGCTTGTTCACATACATACGTACACTCTTAAGGAAAATGGTACCAGATTACATGTTATGTTAAAAAAACTAAAAAGAGAAACAGACATGATTGGTAGATAGCCAGTTAAAATTTTAAGTTAAAGAAAAATAACTCATTTACCTGTTGAAAGCGTGTTGACAGTCTGTGTAGTTGGATGGTGGAGTTCCAGTAAATCAGTGAGGAGATTGCTTTGACAGTTACAGATTTGAAAAACAAAAAGGCGGGAAACCTAAGAACCCTAAACTCTTAACACAAAGAACTAATTCAACATAAAACGGTTCTTAAAAAATATGTTATTAAATAGAACTGTTACTACATGTAAAGAACCATTAAAAGACTATCTTTTTTGAAGTATACGCTTACATGCGCTTGATTCTTAATACTGTGATGTTACCTGGATGATCCACAGCTGTTTTTTGTTTGTTTGTTTTTAAAAGTAGTGCAAGAGTCCCTTATTTGTCCTGAACAGCTAAACTGCCTGCTGTTCTTCGGAAAACTCCTTCAGGTCCGAAGAATTCTTTGGTTTTCCAGCATCTTTTGCATATTTGAACCATTTCCTACAATGACTGTATGATTTTGAGATCCATCTTTTCACACTAAGGACAACTGATGCCCCAGAAGGAAAAACGATGCATTAAAGTGCCCCTATTATGGGTAATGAATGAAAGGTTCATATTTTGGTTTTGGGAGTCCCCAATAACAGGATAACATGCATGCAAGGTCAAAAAACACTTTCATTGTCTTATAATATGCATTTATTTTTACCTTACTTGCTCAAGGACTCCCAAACGATTCGCTCAACGATTCATTTTTCCAAACCCCTCCTTTGCGTGACGCTAATCTGCGGTGATTGGTCCGATTGGTCTCATTTCCATTGCATCATGCCTGTAATGCCTGATAAAATAGCGTTTGTGTACAGCGTTACCGGGGAAACAGCTATTTTATCGATTCAAAAGCGGCACCTAGTGGCAAAGAATGAATTTGCATTTTCATTCAGACCAACGTGAAGACCAACACGTGGGCGGGCAATATGCAAATGTTTCATGTTGACGTCAACGTGAAACGGCTTGGGATTCGTTTTAAAAATGACTTTTTTTTTGAGAGACAATAACTTTATACACGGTGCACTTTCAGATTTAAAACTTTGCAGGATGTTTTCATTCACTTAGAGCTGTGTTACACTACATGAAAGGTAATTTTCAAAAACCCATAATAGGGGCAACTTTAAGAGCCAGGGGTGTAAGCTTTTGAACAGAAAGATTGCCTTGTTTTGCCCAAATTTTTTTCATTTAGTACTGCTCTTCAGAAGCTACACATGTTGTTTCCCAGAAGTCAAAATAAGTTCAGTTTAACCTGATCTTCAAATTCAAAAAGTTTTCAACTCCAGGCTCTCAATGCATCGTTTCTGGAGTATTAGTGACTGAACATTTTGTAAGAGTTGCGTATGACTAATATTTTCTCTTGTGGACTGTATGTAAAAAATCTTTTATGTGAAATATCTTATTCTGGTCAGTACTAAATAAAAATTTAGTACTTAATTTTGTGTGATCCCTCTTATTTTGATAAAATAATAAACATTTTGCAGATACTGCAAAGTGTATGTAAAATTTTAACCATAATTGTATTGCTTAGTAGCTGTTTCAATACAATAAATTATATATTAATAAATTATTATTATATTTTTATATTTATTGTGTAAATTATAAAAAATATATATGGTAAAAAAATTATATACATTCAGATATTTGGGGTTGGCAAGATTTAGCTGTTTTTAAAATAAGTCTCTTATCCTCCCCAAGGCTGTTTTTTTTTTGTTTTGTTTTTTTATGAAAATACAGCAATATTAGGAAATATTACCACTTAAAATAACTTTTTATTTTAATATATTTTAAAACACAATTTATTCCTGTGACAGCAAAGCTGAATTTTCAGCAGCCATTATTCCAGTCTTTGGTGATCCTTCAGAAATCATTCTAATATGCTGATTTGATGCTCAAGAATCATTATTATCAATGTTGAAAACAGTTGTGCAGCTTAATATTTTTTGTGAAAATTATGATTCAATTATGAAACTTTGATTCAAAGTTCAAAGTTCAATAGGTCATTTAATATGTGAAATATTTTTTGTAACAGTGATAGTCTTTGCTGTTTCAAACAATTTTATGTATCCTTGCTGAAGTAAAACATTTTGTACTGGGGAAAAAAAACACACTGATCCCAAACTCAGAATATTCTGCCATGCAAAACTGTTTTTATGTTCTTGATTGAGCTTGTTTCTTGTCTCGTCTGCCTTCTATTCCCCATACTAATTAAAACCTTGATTGCAAAGGCCTTTTAGAGCTTCACGGTGGAGGTGTGGATGAGGGTGGAAGCAGAGACACGAGGACAGAGGGGAGGAAAGATGTGTTATTGGAGACCACAGGTGGTGCCGCTTCCAAGGGTCTGCCACTTCCGAGCAATCAAAACATGGGCAATGAGAAAGGAGGACAATATGGAAAGCAAAAAAGAAGAAGTGGATTAAAAATAACTGATCTTAATGGCTTCAACTGTACACTCTAAAAAATGCTGGGTTAAATATAACCCAGCGCT
>NW_015542477.1:1720466-1747386 GCF_001515605.1 Sinocyclocheilus anshuiensis
TCGTTATGAAAAAAATTAAGCGATTAAAATATTTTAACGCAGTTAACGCACTGGCCCCGCCCCCAGACCTGTGCATCATCTTACATTTCATATAGTTGACTGTTGGCAAATATGATGCAGGGCAACAACTCCATAAATGCAGTTATGATCTAAAATTCAAGATATTGGGGGCAAAAAATGCCCCTGTATGAGTTTTTGTTTCATATTTATATCATACGATATCACACGAGCAGGGAGAGCAGTACACGAGTGCTGATTTTGTCCCGAATATCACGAGTTTAAATGTGATTTTATACATTTCAGTAAATAAGAAGTTTTAATATTGTGTTTTTGCTCTATTTTGCAGAGAACATATTACATACAGCCATAACAGAATTGTTGTGCGTCTCCGAGCAACACAGCGGTGTTTAGTTTCTGCTATACTAATTTCCTTGTGTTGCGGCTTATTTCCGCTGTTGTGCTAATTTCGTTGTGATGCGGCTTGTTTCCGTTATGTTGTGCTAATTTCATTGTTTTGCAGTTTGTTACCATTGTGTTGTGCTAATTTCGCTGTGTTGCGACTTGTTTCCGTTGTGTTGTAGACTACTGGGCCACCGTAGATATTTCCTTTAAAAGCATATATACAATATATGGTATATGTTAATAATTAATATTAAAATTAAATGTAAAAAAACAATAAAATGCAATAGCAATATAATATAATGGTGATAAGATATTAGTGTATTAATTTACTATATATGTGGGTCATGCCTTAAAGGTATAGGGTAGGTGATTTCGGAGAGGTTAACAATAGCAAGCTAGCTTTGAAAGTATAAGATCCCATCCACCCTGCAAATCACTCTCCAAAGCCACGTCTACTCCAAAACACATGAAACCAAACAGTTGCTGGTCCCCACTGACTACCACTTTATGGAAAAAATACTATGGCAGTCAATGGGGACCAGAAACTGTTTGGTTAAGCACACTCTTCAAAGCATCTTTTGGTTGAACTATCCCTTTAACTCACAAAGATCTGTCTTTTTGGTCTTTGCATCTTACATAAAGATTTGAAAGAGATCCTAATTTAAGGGGAACAAGTGTCTATCATATCTCTGTGCATTTCAGCAATAGCCAGGAGAGGTGCTGCTCTCTCCCTAACCAGGTACCTCCAATCCAAGTTCTTTTCTGAAACCTCTTATGGTGCACCTGGCAGAGAGCAAAGTGTGTATTAAAAGAAGAACAGGTGTTTTCTTTTACTCTCTGGTATAAAGCAGCACCATTAACCACTACTGAAATAGGTCAAAAGGATCCAGATCAATCAAGTTCTCACCCTTCCCAACCCTCCCTCTATATCGCTTCCACTTTCTTTCTCCGATTTCACTCTCCAACACTATTGGAGTGCGTGCCTAATCGTGAATGAGCCTCCCTACATTGTACCACTCTGGCTTTTAAAGGTGATACAGAACATGAAAGAAAAAAAGCAATCAAAATGTCAAAATAGCTGAAATCGCAACGAAGCCCTGATGTAGCTTTGTCCATTGTGTGACACAATAGTGCAGCAACAGCATTCAGACAGCCCCTCGGCGACGCGGACATTGTTCATTTCGCTATTCACATGACAGCCTATATTCAGGCAGTGCTATTCATCCTGTCTGCCTGCATCTCCTGATTTATTTCACAAGGTTAATACTCTGATGGATTTTTACTCGGGCAAGGACGAATACGCCAGCTGCACATCCTCAATCACAGCAGAAGGCCCCCTCCCCTCACTCCATCACAGCAGCTCCTGGGTTCTGAGATGGGAACAGGGAGGGATGCCACATGACTGTCTTCTAGTTAAGGTGAAATGGACAAAAAGGGAGGATTAACCCATCGGGACTGGTGGAATGTACGAGATCGATTTAAGATTTTTTCTGCAGTATCATGCTAGGTAGTCTTGCCTACTTGCCTTAAAATATATTCTGTTTGACTGAGACTGTGTTGTGCTGTACAGCATTTTCACTTTCAATGTAGAAACACTTATCTTGTTGTTTAGGAAAGGGTGTTAACCTCAGGTTTCTCTGGAAGAATTGTCAATGCAATAACTTTAATGTAATGCTGCTAAATGACAACTTACTAATGCACCTGTTGATCCAAGCACTTAAACATACACCACCATTCAAAAGTTTAGGCTTTCACAAGATTTTTTTATTTTTATTTTTTCAGTAAAGATGCATTAAATTGATGAAAAGTGACAGTAACGAAATTTATAATACGGCAAAATATTTATATTTCAAATGAATGCTGTTCTTTTGAACTTTCTATTCAAAGAATACTGAATAAAGTATCTGGTTTCACAATAATATTAAGCAGCACAACATTGATAATAATAAGAAATGCATCTTGAGATCTTGACATCATGTGAATTAAGTACATTTTAAAATATATTAAAATAGAAAACAGTTATTTTACTATTATTTGAATAGTAATAAATTCACACAATATAATAGTTTTACTGTTTGTTTGTTTTTGATTTTTAAAAAGCTACCTTTGAACAGTGGTGTATTTACATTAAGGATGAATTGATATTCTAATTGATATTTATAATATTTTTTTTAGGGGTTCAAGCTTTCAAAATGCTACAAGTGAATTTAGGTATCACAGCGTTATACAAAAACCAAATATTTATTTTGACATTGGCTAAATCAGTGGTTCCCAGCCCTGGTCCTGGAGGCACCCCATCACTGCACATTTTGCATGTCTCCTTAATCAAACACACCTGATTCAGGTCATCAGCTCATTAGTAGAGACTCCAAGACCTGAAATTGGTGTGTCAGGGGAAGGAGACATGCAACATGTGCAGTGTTGGGGTGCCTCCAGGACCAGGGTTGGGAACCACTGTGCTAAATAATACATTTAATAGTGTAATAGTAAATATTACAATTAAATACTAGTGTCCAAATGTAAAAACAGAAGAAATTAGCATTTAAATATCCCTTATCAATATAAAAAAAACAAAAAAAACTTTAATATTTGCTGAAAACTGTGGTGTGGTATATATGGTACCAATATATCATGCATCGCTATAGCATTTATGGTTACACAACATATGCACACATATATGTATTCATATACAGCTTACATCCGTGAGTGTTAAACACCGAGTTACGAAGCAGTGAATTAATTTGTCTTGACCTGTATCATCATATCATAATCCACCCTCAACATATTACTCCAGTAATATGCATTGAGCGTTGTAAGAGCAATTACAGAGGTAATCTCCATATTAGCATAAAACACATGCTTAAGACAGAGCTCATTCAACCATATCCACACTGAAATTATAGACACTTTACTCCACATAATGTCATTTTCCACAAGGTTACTCTTCCTGCTGTGTTCTTCTGGAGACATGGAGAGAGAGAAAGAGGCATTAAGAGAGAGATTAGGGAGGATGTGACGGGTTTAGAAGTAGGGACAAATATTATAGATTAATGTGTTTAAATTTCCATTGCAAAAATGAGGTTAAAAGGCCCTCAAGTCTCTAAACTTTACATGCTGTTCGCCTTGTTTGTGCATCAGTACTTTCTTTTTTGTTAAGTCTGTGAATAAATGCAATGATGCCCTTCCTCCCAAGAGTAAACAAGACTGTTTGAGGTTTTAAGACCCTGGCAAGAGAATCAAATAGACTTTACATCTAGTTTATTACTTTTTGAAGGGCCCTGCAGCTGATGCCAGATTTCTCCAGAATGACATTTGGTGGAGGGGCAATTAAGGAAACACTGAAACAATGGAGTTTCATTTCATTTAAAGCTGTATCGCCCCATAACTCAGCAGTAATCAAGAGAAAGATGAAAGGAAAGCCGGGAAACAGCTGGAGAAGATGAAGAGATTTTGGAATGATCCATATGGATCCCCACTTTATCACATTGTGTTTAGTTTTGTTAAATCTAAAACTTAACTGTTTTATATATATATATATATATATATAGTAAAGATAAAAAAAATACATATTATAAATGCTGGCTTGGCAACTAACTGAAAAAATTTAAGTTGAAGTACTAAAATGACTAAAACTGAAATAAAAGCTGAATAGAAACAATAAATATTAATACAGTGGTGTGAAAAAGTGTTGGCCCCCTTCCTGATTTCTTATTTTTTTGCATGTTTGTCACACTTTAATGACTAGTAAAAGGTAACACAAGTGAACACAACATGCAGTTTTTAACTGTATAAAAACTATAAAAGCACATAAAAATTACTAAAACTATAATGAAAACTGAAAATATAAAAAACAAATTCAAAATATTATTAAATACTACAATAGTATATAAATAATGATAACACTGTTACATGTAGGAAATAGACTACAGAAAGCTGTGCCATAGAGCTCAAATAGTCACTGTATAAGCATTTAGATTAAAAAGAATTCAACTGAAAGTCAAAGACAAACTTGACGGCTAAATAAATCTGTATTTTATCATCATATTCATAACTATATGAATCCATCCACCCTAATCCAAACACTAAAACCGCTCTCAGTCTGCCTGACAGAGATACTCTCTCTTCCCCACGTCTCACAGAGACAGGAGTTTCTCTCGGGATGTGGGTGAGAAGATTGCGAATCCCTTGAAGTGTCAGCTGGTGAGAGAATCTCTCCCCACAGAGAGCGAGAGACCCCACAGGAGAGCTTTGCCCCTCATCTACATCTTATCTAACAAACCACCAGAGAGACACAGCTAAAGCGCAGCACACTCTGGGGGCTGGAAAACAAAAGAGATGGCTGTTAAATTAGCACAGTCACGGAGCTAAAAATCGTATGCATGCATGATGAGATGTGAATTATGAACAATCAATCACAATTCATTTGAAATAAAAATGGTGGTATCTATATTAAACTGTCATTAAGAGTTTGCTTACGGTAAAAACTATCAGTTAAGTTTAGAGTTAAACAGCAGCTGTAGACCAAAAATTCACCATAAAAAAAATACCATGACAATGTTTTAATTGTATAACAATCAATTTTTTCCCTAAAATGTACCGATAAGTACCAGAATAATACAGGTAGGCAATATTTACACAGCATTACACAAAGACAAAACACCATCAGGGTAAAACATGACACTAAATTAATGCAATAAGCATTAACTAAATAAAAAATGTAACACAAAATACCCTGTATTATCTGCTTTTCTTTAAATGTACATAACTGATGACAAAAATAAGTGTCATGCAAGGACTTACAGAAATGTCATTTTTCTGTTTTCCAATGTACGTTGCTTTACTTACCATATACAAATATGCTACACTTTAGTATAGGGACCAGTTCTCACTGTTAAGTAGTTGCTTATTTGCATATCTAACATATTGGCTGTTTATTAGTACTTATAAAGCACATATTCAACATCCCTAATCCTACCCAACACCTAAACTTAACAACTATCTTACTATTAATAAACAGCAAATTAGGAGTTTATTGAGACAAAATTCATAGTTAATGGTTTGTTAATAGCGAGATTTTAACCTTAAAGTAAAGTGCGACCATGCAAATAGTACATAAAATGTACAATTAATTTATAATTTACCAATGCATGGAAAAAATGGTGCAAAGCAAGTATTTATACAGGTAATCTAGCTAAGCATCTCCTTTTGAGTTACTTGCAAGAAATAAAGTTAAAATAAAGGAGAAAACTTATTCTACATTTCTCAATCCTGTGCATGTATGAGCGTATTCCAGGTGTGCACACATGCAAGAAGTCTTTTCACTCCAGACTGACTAGTTTGCTATCACAAACTGCGCTGATGCAATATGAGGCAACATGTCTGTCAGACAAAAGAATTGGGTAATGCTGAAACTGGAAGTAACAATGAAGAGATGCTTAAACTCACTAAAACCACAATAATCTGAAGCAACAGGCGGGAGAATCGCAAACCTGAATTGCAAGAGAAGAAAACACGGAGCTCTGTGTCTTAAGGTGATGATACACAGGGCAACTTTCTGGGCAAGGTTGCTAGGCAACACAAAAGGTAGGTTTTGCAGTACTGTGCCTGTTACAGCCACTGCCGGTGTACAAACCCAATGACCTGTGTTTCATCCAATAGACTATTTTTGCAAACCAGCTTTAGGATACGAGTCTGAGCTCAAATCTCCCCACAGAGAGCGAGAGACCCCACAGGAGAGCTTTGCCCCTCATCTACATCTTATCTAACAAACCACCAGAGAGACACAGCTAAAGCGCAGCACACTCTGGGGGCTGGAAAACAAAAGAGATGGCTGTTAAATTAGCACAGTCACGGAGCTAAAAATCGTATGCATGCATGATGAGATGTGAATTATGAACAATCAATCACAATTCATTTGAAATAAAAATGGTGGTATCTATATTAAACTGTCATTAAGAGTTTGCTTACGGTAAAAACTATCAGTTAAGTTTAGAGTTAAACAGCAGCTGTAGACCAAAAATTCACCATAAAAAAAATACCATGACAATGTTTTAATTGTATAACAATCAATTTTTTCCCTAAAATGTACCGATAAGTACCAGAATAATACAGGTAGGCAATATTTACACAGCATTACACAAAGACAAAACACCATCAGGGTAAAACATGACACTAAATTAATGCAATAAGCATTAACTAAATAAAAAATGTAACACAAAATACCCTGTATTATCTGCTTTTCTTTAAATGTACATAACTGATGACAAAAATAAGTGTCATGCAAGGACTTACAGAAATGTCATTTTTCTGTTTTCCAATGTACGTTGCTTTACTTACCATATACAAATATGCTACACTTTAGTATAGGGACCAGTTCTCACTGTTAAGTAGTTGCTTATTTGCATATCTAACATATTGGCTGTTTATTAGTACTTATAAAGCACATATTCAACATCCCTAATCCTACCCAACACCTAAACTTAACAACTATCTTACTATTAATAAACAGCAAATTAGGAGTTTATTGAGACAAAATTCATAGTTAATGGTTTGTTAATAGCGAGATTTTAACCTTAAAGTAAAGTGCGACCATGCAAATAGTACATAAAATGTACAATTAATTTATAATTTACCAATGCATGGAAAAAATGGTGCAAAGCAAGTATTTATACAGGTAATCTAGCTAAGCATCTCCTTTTGAGTTACTTGCAAGAAATAAAGTTAAAATAAAGGAGAAAACTTATTCTACATTTCTCAATCCTGTGCATGTATGAGCGTATTCCAGGTGTGCACACATGCAAGAAGTCTTTTCACTCCAGACTGACTAGTTTGCTATCACAAACTGCGCTGATGCAATATGAGGCAACATGTCTGTCAGACAAAAGAATTGGGTAATGCTGAAACTGGAAGTAACAATGAAGAGATGCTTAAACTCACTAAAACCACAATAATCTGAAGCAACAGGCGGGAGAATCGCAAACCTGAATTGCAAGAGAAGAAAACACGGAGCTCTGTGTCTTAAGGTGATGATACACAGGGCAACTTTCTGGGCAAGGTTGCTAGGCAACACAAAAGGTAGGTTTTGCAGTACTGTGCCTGTTACAGCCACTGCCGGTGTACAAACCCAATGACCTGTGTTTCATCCAATAGACTATTTTTGCAAACCAGCTTTAGGATACGAGTCTGAGCTCAAAGTGCGAGCTCTGATTGAAAGCACCATTCACCGGTTCAAATACAGTCATTACCCGTGGCACTCTAACCAGACACACACAAATACACACATTCCCAAAATGAGCTACAAGGCTAAAAAGCTTTGTTTAAGATATTACTCATAGGTATTAGACCACCCACAAATCCAGTTAATGGAACAGCTAGGCTTGATTTACTACCACACAGACCACCAAATACTGGCATCTTTTGCAGGGAGGAGTGCGTGAGGAAGACCAGAGGGGATGTGAGTAACAGCAGCATCATCCATTAACATGTACAGGGCCACACAGACCCACCAGGTTCCTGCACACAGACAACATAATGATGCAGCACTGGGGAGATTCTCTCTTCCATCACTCCCTACCAGTTATTTAGTAGTAGTAATAGTTTTTGCCTTTTAACAAAAATATCTATAGAAAGGAATATTCTGGGTTCAATATAATTTGTTAACATTGCTAACCTAGCTATATCTGATTGTTAACTTTGTCACAACTCAATGCAACAAATCCTAAAACCCTGTGAAACTCATTTATGCAGCTTTATAGTAAATGCTTTTATAAATGGCAAGCTGCTGCTTGTAAATTCTCTAAAAAATGTGACTCGGAACACAAAAGATATTTTGAAGAATGTTTAAAAATAAAGAAATGGGTAAATTAAAAAAAATTGTATACATTTTTTACTTTATTTTTATTTTACAGTGAAATATTACAACATTATTACCATTATACAGTCAAACTGACATATAAATCACAAAAGTCTGGGCCAACTTGTACAGCCCTACAAAAATAGCCCAAAAAATAAATAAATAAACAGACAGACAGAATGAAGGAATTAATACATTTCATGGAACAATTTGTTTCATTCAGTTTTAAAGACAAAAATGGATGCGACAATGATTTTGTGGTAATCAATATTATGCCTCAAATGCTGCTGATTGAGCTTAACTTAGATTTAGTCAATATTCAGGGATGCACATACGTTTTTAAGTTCACTGCACATAGTGTGACCCATTAAATATAATTATAAAAAAATAAAATAATTAATAATAGTAATAATATTATTGCACTTCATTTAGTTTTTTAAATAAAATAAATAAAACTTTATTATTATATTATTATTATTATTAATACTATTATATTTTAAAATAAAAAAGTGTATTAAATAAAAATACAATTATTTTAAAGCACACTTAAAATTACAATGCTAATATTTATATATATATATATTTTTTTTTTAAGAATTTTCAACATTTTTAAACCTAAAATTAGCAAGCTTTTATTTTAGCAGGTTGCTGGCGCTGCCGGTTTTAGCGCCGAGTGAATTTTGCTGTGAAACGGCAACGCACAGCCTAGATTTATGCATTCAGTTCGAATGGAAATCCTATATTACAATTAGTCGATCTAAAACAGTGATTTACAGCCATGAACCATGTCGGTGCGCAAATGAGCGATCTGAACTTATTTACCCAGCACATTTTTTATTTTGCGCGTATGCGCACCACTTATGTGCACCCCTGTAAATATTCCTTGTCATATTCATTCATTTCAGTCAGTTTTACTGAAATGGCATCTAATTTCATTCGACAAAAACAACCGTTAGTTGACGAGCAAGTGCAAAATCAACCAAACATTCAGTCATATATTAAACATCAATATCATCATTTAACAAAAAGATGATGTCAAAGAAATCAAAAAAGCCTTTTGATGAACATTTTTGTTCATTTAGGAGATTAACACCACTGCTTACCCAGGGTGAGCACACTGAAAATGTAGGATGAGATGCTATGTGAAAGACACAATGCTAGTCAGAGACACCAAGCCTAGTCCATCCCCTGGAGGATGTGTGTCTAAAACAGCGAGTGTGACAGAGATTGGGGAGCTCAGGGGTTCCTGGAAACCATCTAAAGCCTCATTCCTCCGCTCAATATCTCTCGCTTCTCCTCCTGATTCCCCTTCAGCGCTTCTGTCCCCCAGGGTCCATCGCTATTCACAAAACTCAGTCTCTCATTGGCTCCTGCTTGGTCACGGCCTGGATTTACCTGCTTTAACTTTAATCTGCTTTCTTTAACCTAGAACGCTGAGGCTAGCTTCATTCCTGAAACATGCACTTAGTTTTCCGCTCTGTGATATTAAGAAATGAAGAGAGGGCAAAATGTGGAATAAATTTACAAGCATTAAAGCAAAGGATAAGCCAAAACGTGATCCAAAATGTTTCCATCATACCTCCAAGACATATGAGGCCAGTATTCGAGACATTTAAAGGGGTCATATGATGCTGCTAAAAAGAACATTATGTTGTGTATTTGGTGTAATGCAATGCGTTTATGCGGTTTTAAGGTTCAAAAACACATTATTTTCCACATACTGTACATTATTGTTTCTCCTCTATGCCCCGCCTTTCTGAAATGCATTGATTTTTGCAAAGCTCATCGGTCTGAAAAGCGAGGTGTGCTCTGATTGGCCCGCTATCCAGTGCGTTGTGATTGGCTGAATACCTCAAGTGTGTGACGGAAATGTTACGCCCCTTAACATACTGTGACGCCGTCTCCCAGCACGGCGAGACAAAACCAATAAAACCCATTACAAACGAGGCATTTGTTGCATCCAGTGGGGACATAATTACTGATTATAATGACTTAAGCCCGATTCGGACGGTAATTGTTTCTCAGGTGGACGTCTGTAAAAATAAATTTACATATCACCTCGGTCATAAAACTCATGGATTCGGATGGCGATCTATTCACAGAGGAGGAGTGATTTCTGTGATCCTACGAACCCGGGAACGCGCTGCTCGCGTGACCAGTCACATAATTGTCTGCTGTAAATAAAATGAATTTTGTGTAAAATGCATTTAAAAATACTTATGTAAAATGTATTCTTATTATTCCAAGCATATTTTATAATATATAATCCTATTTATTATTTGATTATTTAAATCTCCTGTTTAAATATAGGAAAATACACGCGCTATAGTTGGATATAATTATACGCGATATAGTTATGTATATATCCGTTTATAATACACATTTTAATTCATCAGAATTGTGGATTCGGACGGCAATTAAATTACCACACGACCTTGGTGTTTGTCAAAAAACACCAAGTAATTCGGCCGGGGATTTTTATGGGGGTGGTGAGTGGAAAAACACCGACATCCTGGATTCGGACGGCATTAAAATCACCAACTACCCCCTGTAAATGGTGAAAATCACTTACGTCCCCCTGAGAAACAATTACCGTCCAAATAGGGCTTTATACTGTGTTTTTACACGTTGCGTTGCGTATCGTACTACGTAAACATAAAACCATGTCTGCATTTGTGATCGGAGAAACGACAAACAACAAGCGCTACTCTACACTGCTTAAAACTCACGTTTGAATCGTCAGTGGCAAATTCTTTAAATATAAAAAATTTACTTACAGTCTGTGAGTCAGAAGCGCCAGACTGTCCTTGCAAAGTTGGAACTGCCCCCCTTTATAGAACAGCCTTTGAACACAGACCCATTGTAGGCTACTCTTCAGGTTCAGGAAACAGTCCTCCATAAAATGCGTCTCACACTGCATGCTAGAGTGAGCGGCGGCCGGCGGATTCGACGAAGGAGCGGCCGGAGGGCTTGCGGCAACCACATGTGACGACCCCGGGCTGGACTCCACGAGTCTTAACTTTTATAAAGAATATCTCTTTGGATTTGAGACTTTAGTCTTTGCAACTTTACAGATCTTCTTTATGCACCAAGAGCTTGTAACATTCCAAAGAGAAAGGAAAAAATTAAATCGCATCATATGACCCCTTTAATCAGTCTGATGATAGATCAAACTTTACTAGAAAGATCTTATTGCCACAGAATCAAGTAGATGGTAAATGTGTTTGTACAGTAAAATACAACGGAAATGGCCTTTTTTGAATATGGTACCATTATGGTAAATTAAAAGATATGAAATAGCCTACACCAGCACAAAATTTCATAAGACTATATGATAAAACAGAGTTAAAATGGCCGATGAAGGTGTGTGTAGGCCTGTTTTCTATTATACCTACACTGGGTGCATAACTGTAGTATTGGCTGTTCCTTTCTCTGCATTGGAGCCAGAATCCACCTACAACATTATCTGATTCACTCCATCTGTTCTATCCCAGCAGCCCTCACTGCAGAGGCCCTCAGCTCAGTAGGTAGAGTCAGATCAGTGTCAATCAAAGTGCTTTTAGAGGTAAGAGATAATGGTGTGACTGTTCATTGGTCCTCCATTTAAAAATGTTTGTGATTCAAAGCTTTGAACTTTTTGTAACGAGATATGATGCATAGGAGGAAGTATTTGTCAGTCTTGTCTGGAAGGCATCCTTCATTTACATGCAAAACGAATTTCGTAAACAAATCCACCAAAATAATCAAGTTATCTCTAAGATGCAACAGCATATTTTCTCTCCTCTACTACATCATATTTTTTGCTTCTCCTGCTTTCTCGTCTCGCCTGCCGTCAGTCTTCCCATGCCATTTAACAGCAGAACAGTCATTAACCAAACAGCAGGGTTGCTATGGGAACATCACACTGCCACTCATGACCAGCCGGCTGAGATGAAAAAATATGGATGCCAACTGGGTTGCAAAAGTGTGTACCTGCAAATATTTATAAAAGTAATACAAACAGAGGGCAAAATACTTATTTTCATAGATGCATATCTCTCCAAGCCCTCTGTCATATCTGCTTTCTGTGAAGTGAATCCACCGTTTTTGCATCATTAATGCCAGGAGGAGCAGTGATGCAAATGACATAAACTATGTCTGTGGGGAGCAGGTAAGTGGAAGGTGTGTTTAAATACTTCATTATCTTGTATACCTGCATTAAAACATCTGGTTGGTTTGTTGATGTTTATAACTTTTATAATCAAATATAAGTCAAATATAATGACCCCTTACAGGCAACTTTATATTTATGAAAAAAAATCTATTTAATCTAAGGAAAAACATTATGACAATAAATTCTTTAGTTTCCATAATTAAATAATTAGCTTTTATATTGTCACTGTACTGAAGCCAAAACAAATTATTATAATAAATTACAGAATTATTATAATACATTACAGAATAGTGTACATATGTACACTTCCATTCAAAAGTTTATGGTCAAAGTTTTTTAAATACTTTTGTTCAGAAAGGATGCATTAAATTCATCAAAAGTGACAGTAAATACTTTTACTTTGTTAAAAAACAAAATAGAAAATTATTTCTATTTAAAGAACCCTGAAAAAAGTATTGTTTCCACAAAAATATATTTATCAGCACAACCACTGTCAACAACATTAACAAAGAATAATTAGAAAAGAAAATCTTTCTTGAGCATCAAATAAGCATATTAGAATGTTTTATGAAGGCTTCTGAAAATTAAATGACATTTTAAAACATTACAATTAAAATAATTATTCAACTTTAAATTGTAATATTATTTCACAATATTACAGTTTTACTGTATTTTTTATCAAATAAAGGCAGCCATTGTGAGCATAAGAAATTATATCAAAAAAATTAAACCATACTGATCACAAAGTTTTGAACAGAAAAAGCATCTTAAATTCAAGATAAACTTAGTCATATAACAGAAACTAGGCCTATAGTTTCAATTTCCATATCAATTAAAAAAAAAAAGTGCTAAACAATGAGAATAAATTGTTAAACATATATACAGTATTTGTTAAATATAGGCAATGTGTTACACATTTAAACAAGAATAAAAAAAATCCACCAATAAAAATTCTTATTTTCATTTCATCAGAAGTGGGGCATTAAAATCTGCCCTGCAATACAGATTTACTTGCCATCAACATAATCAAGCATTACCACCACACACGCGCACTAGTGAATGAATAAAGTGCTTACGAACCACCATTTGCTCTTTCACAGAGATTCAACTAGTAAACAAGCTGAAACATCAGCCTCAGGCCCTCTCCAGTGGAGAGAGACCAAACATAATCCCCCACAATCCCCTTGGGCTGTCTGGTAAAGCAGAATTCAGTCATGTGGCAACCTAACAGTAGGAGGAAAGTGAAGGAATATTTTATAATGGAGCCCCACTGCTTACTAAGAAGAACATCTAATAGTTGGGCTCAAAAGACTGTCAGAGCACAATGTTACAATTGTAGAGGATTATACTGTACAGTAGATGAAATACTGGCAGCCCACTTCAGCACAAATGAAAGAGAAAGAGCAAGAGCACTTATGCACTTCAGCAAAGAGTTTAAAGCAAGTAACTAGTCACATTTTGTGCAAGTGCACCGCATAGTTTTCAACAAAACCCAAAGGGCCCTCGCCACCATTATGATTTAAATACAGAAGAGACAACATGATTGACAAGTTCTCAGAAGTGCGCTCAGGCAAACTGCACAGCACCGGCCGCTTGATGCGAAAAATACAAGTCAGTCACAAGCACTTTAGCACCTGGAGAGAATCCACTTAAAGACGCTAAACACCACTCGTTCAGAGCAGACTGTCAATTCATATCAAGAGCACACAAAAGCAATTATACAGTTGTGGAAATTACAACATGTGAGGCTCTAAATAAAATTATAAATCAACACAGCTGTTGCTGTCGAGCCGCAGAGATGCTGTTATAACCGCAGCACTAGTGATTCACCCGCTGGCACGTTTTGTTATCTGAGGTCGTGTTGATCAAAACAAATTTTTTAGCCTACATTTATACCATCACCTTTACTACACACTGGTTAATGGGGCAAAGGGAAATAATTATAGAGAACAATTCATTGGTTTTTGTTGAAATGAGCCGTACTCAGGAGAGACTCGTCGTTTTTCACCTCTAGGCTTTTTTTAACCAGTTGAATCAATCCAAGGAAATGGATAGAATGTGACAGTTTGAGGTCCTCAGTAGCATTACCCCCAAATTAATGGCAGACATGATCTGAAGTCAGAGCAAATAGTGTCCCAAATATAATTCAGAGTCATACAAGCCACAGATCTGAATTAAGGTCAAGGACAATCAAGGGCAAGTTATGCTTGCACAAGGCCCAGGGGGACCAGCCACCTCTCCTCGCTGGAAAAACCAGCTTAAGCTGGTAGCTACAGAACAAAGATGCTGGTTATTGGCTGGTCAACCAGCCAGCATGTTCCAAAAAACAGCTTGACCACTTTGAGCTGGCATGATCACAGATGACAAAAGAAATCCTCAGAAATCTAGGTTAAAACAAATTAAAAAGGGTTTTCGGTAATTAAAAATGTACGCTCTGTAATCATGTTGGTTTCACTTTGTTTTGTGCTTTGATACAATTAAAAAAAAAAATACAATTAAATTTAATGCATTGAGGGTTTAACCAAGCAAAAATAAACTTTTTTAAAATACACTAATTCAAAAACTATTTTTTTTGGTTTTTGAAAGAAGTCTCTTACACTCACCAAGGCTGCATTTATTTTATCAAAAATAAATAGTAATAATGTGAAATATTATTACAATTACAAATTATTAAAAAACTATTTTTATTTACATTTATTTTAACGAGTAATTTATTCATTGATGGCATAGCTGAATTTTCAGCAGTCATTACTCCAATCCTTCAGAAATTATTCTAATATGGTGATTTGGTGCTCAAAAAGCATTTCTTATTTTTATCAATGTTGAAAACAGCTGTGCTGCTTAATATTTTCATAGAAACCATGCTACACTTTTTTTCTTCAGGATTCTTTAATAAAAGAGAGAGCTTAGTGAAAAGAAAAGCATTGTTTGGAAATATAATTTTTGTAACAACGTAAAAATCTTTACTCTCTATTTGATTAATTTAATACAACTGCTGAATAAAAAAATATATATTAAAAAAAAATCTTACTAACCCCAAACTTAAGGTAAATGTAATATAAATTAAATGTCATTTAAATGTCATTAAAGGATTAGTTCACTTCCAGAATAAAAAATTCCTTATAATTTACTCACCCCTATGTCATCCAAGATGTTCATGTCTTTTTTCTTCAGTCCAAAAGAAATGAAGGTTTTTAAGGAGAAACATTCCTGGATTTTCCTCAATATAGTGGACTTCAATGGGAGCCAACAGGTTGAAGATTCAAACTGCAGTTTCAATGCAGCTTCACAGGGCTCTACACGGTCCCAGCCGAGGAATAAGGGTCTTATCTAGCAAAACAATCAGTCATTTTCAAAAAATAAAAACGTACATACTTTTTAACCACAAATGCTCGTCTTGCACTAGCTCTGCCATGCGCGTCCGCAACTTCACGCATTATGTAATCACGTTGGAAAGGTCACGATCAGTTAGTTCTTCATTTGTGTACTCAGATTGAAAAGGTAGGGTAGAAGAGCATTTATCGTTAGGCGAAAAACTCCATCTCATTTTCTCCTCCAATGTCAAAACCATCTGACATCGTAGTTTTACCTTTTTTTTTTTGTAAAGGCCGTTTGACTTTCTTTGCACATTCGCTTTGTAAACACTGGGTTGGTACCTCCACCTACGTTACTCGTGACCTTTCAAACGTTACTACGTAATGTGTGAGGTCGAGCTACTGTAGTGCAAGACGAGCATTTGTGATTAAAAAGTTCGGTCCCACTCTATATTAAGTGACCCTAATATCCGTGTACTTACATAGTAACTAGATGTGTACATAGTATGTAACCACAGTGTAAGTACACATTGGTACATAGTATCTACAGCTGTAATGTTTGTGTAACTACACATATGTAACGACCCACTGAATGGCATGTGTAAATACAAATGTGTAACAGGACATTGGTAACAACACTTTTTGGTAATGAAAGTATAAATGTGTAACAGGACTAACAACACTTTTTGGTAAAGAATGTGTTACACTTTATATTAGATTTACCATGTAATTACTCTGATGTTACACAGCAGCGGCCAGTAAGTTAGGCTTTACATATAAATTGTTGTTGGTGTCCAGAATGTTACACTTTATGTTAAGTGGACAGTTCCTGAGGAGTTACCATGTAAGTACACTGGTATTACAGTGGTGCACCAACTCCAACAACTTGAGATCCAACTCCTCCCACTTTACATATCCCTAAACCTACCCATCTCCACCCCCTGGATCAAATTGTCCCAATTACTTTTATACATATTGTTGTTACAAAATGTAGTTGTCCTGTTACACATTTGTACTTACACAAACCATTTGGAGGGTTGTTACATGTGTGTAGTTACAGAAATATTACAGCTCTAGATACTATGTACCAATGTGTACTTACACTGTGGTTACATACTACGTACACATCTAGTTACTATGTAAGTACACAGGTATTAGGGCCACTTAATATAAAGTGGGACCGAAAGTTCTTTTTTTTTTTTAGAAAATGAATGATTGTTTTGCTACAAAAGACCTTTATTCTTTGGCTGGGATCGTGTAGAGCCCTTTGAAACTGCACTGAAACTGCAACTTGGACCTTCAACCCATTGGCTCCCATTGAAGTCCAATATATGGAGAAAAATCCTGGAATGTTTTCCTCAAAAACCTTCATTTCTTTTCAACTGAAGAAAGATGGACATGAACATCTTGGATGGCATAGGGGTAAGTAAATTATCAGGAAATTTTTATTCTGGAAATGAGCTAATCCTTTAAGTTGCTGAGTAGTTGCACCACATGACATTGACAACCTCATCAACCTTGCCTTGGCATAAAAAGGTTAAATGACCTAATATTTGTTGAGTCATGAGGGTCTGCAGGGGTCCTCTCTGATATCATTTCCATCAGCAGGTAGCTGGTCCAACACAGTCTACCAGCACTGCAAAACAGACAATAAATAATGCGCCACGAGTAATATGCAAACACATCTCTCCATTCAAAGCACTGACCCAAAGTGAAACCACATGAAGTCCAAGCTGACGTTCCCTTTCCCATAATCAGTGACTGTGAGCTTGATTTTACAGGCTTACAATCTTTTCCTTTAAGCGAGACACAAGCTTGCTTTAACAACACACACTCCATTCAGAATAACCGTTCTATCTGCCCACACAGAATGGAAGTCTTTTTTTGTTGTATTGAATTGTACCTGTGATCTCTTCTTTCAGAGGTACTAATGCCTGCAAATAATACCTTGAGGACATTTCTCCCAGGGTGAGGACCTCAAACCAAACAGACTTGTATTGAACCTTGATTGAACCAACAACGACTCATGTTTGATCCAAGGAAAAGGGAGGGGGTTGAAATCAAAAGGAAGCTGGTCGAATTACATGGCCTCTGATACACATAACCATGTCCATGTGTGTTTGTCTGGAGTGTGTTTTCTACAGGGGTAGCAGAGGGAAATAAGATCCAGGAGTGACTTATCACTACAGGAATGTATAAGGAGACCCAGGGGGATGGATGGAGGGCTGCTGAGAGGCACAGACACAACCAGAACATACTGCTGAGAGAAAAGACAGGAAAAGAGGGGGAAAAGGTGTGGAGAGCTTAATAGTAAGAGAACAACAGAAGTATTAATGTTTTTGTTCACACCTTCACTTACAAGTTCTTTTCTTCCAGACTGCGCTGATGCCAGATGTGGAAGTCATGTGTGACCATTTTATGGGCACAAATAATGGGAAAGTTCAAATTTTCTAAATACACTGTTCAAATGTGTGAGGTCGATAAGATTTTTTAAAATGTTTTTGAAAAATGTCTCTTATGCTCACCCAGGCTGCAAATATTTGATCAAAATACTGTAAAAACAGTAATACTGTGAAAAATATAAAAAGTAACTATTTTCTACTTTAATATATTTTAAAATGTAAGGGAAAATGTATTCCTGTGATTGCAAAGCTGAATTTTCAGCATCATTACGCCAGTCTTCAGTGTCACATGATCCTTCAGAAATCACTCTAATATTCTGATTTGCTGCTCAAGAAACATTACTTATTATTATTATCAATGTTGAAAAAAGTTTTGTTGCTTAATATTTTAAAACATGTAACTTTTTTCAGAATTCTTTATTAATAGAAATTTCAAAAAATTTGAAACATTTGTTTTTTGTTCAAATGTTTTTAAACATTTTAACAAATGTATTTATTGCCATTTTTAAAAGCAATTTAACACATCCTTGCTTAATAAAAATATTCACTTAAATCTTTCTGACCACAAACATTTTTAACAGTGTTGTATGGGTTTAAAAATCTTCTCAGAACCAGATGTTAAAGTTGAAATGTCATTCTTCACCCTTCAAGTCATTATTCACTTATTTTGCCTTCTATAAGCTGTTTTCAACCAAAGATTGCTTTAGAACACTTGGACATTTGCACACATTTATATTCTTGTGTCATTTTTTTTTCTCAAACTTGACAGGTCCAATGCCAATTAATTGTAATTACATGGAAAACAGTAACCAGAACATCTTGTGTTCTAAGAAAGGTTTGAAATAAAAGGAGGCTAGAGTAAATGTTATCAGAATTTTCATTTTTCAGTTGATCCGTTTCTCTAACAGCTTATTTAACCTCAAAATACATGATTTTTGATAGACAGCATCTGTACACATGTTCACTTCTTCCCGAGTTGACAGCAGAAACAAAGCAGTCGAGGAACATGTCAATCAAACATCCTTCATTCAGCAGAAGCAGCACAGAGCTAATGTACGTGAGTCAGTGCGCCTTCAGCTTGAGAAAGGGTGCTAATTATTCACTGAATAGATGATGTAAGAGCATTGAAGATTAATAAGACTTTATCAAACTTTAAATAAATGTAACATTCGGTTTAATCATGCAAGGTTTTTTTACTCAGTGAGGCCGAACCTCATCACTTCTCCTCTCAGGGGAAGGTTGAACAGCTGTCTGCATCCTTAAGAAACATCCTCCGGCTGCAAGTTCACTGTTAATCAGACCGATAACCGTACTCCATTCCCTAAAGAACTGCGGTTACACTGCTTCTTTTACAATCTGCTCCTGTAGAATGAGTTCGCAAAAATACAGCTTTCCTGGATCAATTTTACTGAGGTGCTGAATGCACTGAGGCCCAAAAGAGCGTGAAAAGAAGAAAAATCAATGGATCAGGGATCAGCTAGGAAGTAATACACTGCAAAAAATACATTTTATTAAATCATTTTTTGTCATTCTTAAAGCAAGATAAATCTACCTACCTGGGAAGCTAACTTGTGTAAGAAAATAAGACTTTTCCACAGAATATGTCTTAAGTTCAGTTTAATTTTCTTACCGCATTGTTCAAAAATTATGAAATAGCTTTCCAGCAGCTCAAACAGTAGAGCATTATGCCAAGGAATCAGGAACTGAAAAATACAATCCAAGTGACTTTGGATAAATGTGTCTGCCAAATGTAATGTACTGTAAATAGTTTTTTTTTTTTCCTTTTAAACCAAGAAATAAAGAAAACTATCTGGCAATGTGTTAAAGAAAAATTAATTTAATTCCAGTCTGAGTGTAACATAAGACCTGACATAAGTGTATTTTTCTTAACACATTAGTTGTTTTCTTGTTTGTACAAAATTAGTTGAAATGGATTTTAAGGATATTAACATAAAACAAATAACTGATACTGATAGACTGATAGATATAAAAAAAAAAACTTTCCATACATTATATATAGGGCATCTAAGTACACTCAGAAAAAAAGGTACAAAAGCTGTCACTGGGACAGCATCCTTTCAAAGGGTGCCAATATGTAAGGTGCACACAAAATAAGAGAAACACCCATTCTAATGACTAAGGCATGTAAGATGAACATTTATCCAGCCTCACAGCCTTGATGGTGTACAGAGGTCAACCGAAATGCAAAGGAGAAAGTGAAATGAGAGGAAAAATGGTTCCTTCTGATCCTGCAGAGTAACAGCGCCCTCCCCTGTAAGCATGGAAGAGAAGACACAAAATTCTTAACAAATTTATCCCAGACAAATATTTGAAGTACACATTTTCCACCCAAAAATGTTACGTTTTAAAATCAAGATTTAAACAAAATTTTAGTTTTTCCCTCATTTGGTCCTTTTCTCAAATCGATAAATCGATTAATTAATTAATAAAACAGGAGCATGCTGCCCCAGCGGAGCATTTACGGTAACTCTAATGTAAAAATATTTCATGGAATATAAACAAAGCTTTAATATACAAACAATAAATCATGCACAATCCCCTTGTCATATATTTATATAGTAATACGACGGCATACCAACACAATTTCATTGTGCAAATAACATATCACTGTGCAAACAGTGTTATTTCACACAGAAGATAGGCTATTATGTATAAATAAAATATTAGCATAAAAACCAAATTATGGTGAGGTGCATTATTACAATACTTTTAAAGAAAAATGCTGAGGCAAAAAAGCAGTGTGCTATTGTCTGAGAGCCTAAATGCACAGAGTGAATTTTTCACAGGCCTGCGATTACACTTCCACCCAGAAAGTCTGAGCCTTTGTCGATAAATTATTGAGAGTAACAAAGATGTTTTTGAAAACCCTCTGCTGTTGAGTGCCATTTAGTGTGATTTACAACCATCCACATCTGCTCAAAGAGTGAAGCTAACGGTGGTCTGTTTGTGGTGTGCACTTGACCTGCTGTGTCTGTGCTGCAGGGACACGCTATCTGTTTTAACTACCCACGGAGGGAGACATGAGGTGAGACAGGGCGCTGGGGGGTCCATCTCCCTCATGGCTCATGGCTGCTTTAACTATCCCTGTGTATCACACATATTAAAACATGAAATAAACAGAAAACGTGGCAAATAAACACTTCAAGATGGACATGACTCATATATAATAACGCTAACATGAGAGTCAAATGTTTGCCATGTCTTCAATGCTATTCTGAGATCACTGACCTTTCATCTGACATGTTTGGGTGCCATTTTGAAAAGGGCAGATGTGACAGTGAGATCTTTGTGCATACACAAAAACTCAAGTATTTAGCAGCAGTTCTGTCATGTTTTTAAACAGTCCTTGGGCTCGTTGGTTTAAAAAAACACATGTGGATTCAACTGTCTTTAAAAAAAATAGTTCACCCAAAAATTAAGGCCACAATGCCACGGTTGTGCGTTCATGCATATGTATGAACTGATAAAATGAATACCTTGAATGCAATGCAAGTCACTTGGATAACAGTGCATAATAGTGTATGATAGCGTAATTTGAATATTGCCATCATTTACTCACCTTCATGTTGCTCCAAACCTGTCTAACTTTCTTCTGCAAAACACAAAAGATCACATTTTGTAAAATGTTGGTAACCAAACAATTTTGGTGAACACTGAGTTCCACTGAATGGAAATACAAAACACACAATTTACAGAATCCACAAAAGAAAGAAGGTACAACAGGTTTAAAATGACATGAGTGTGACTAAATTACAGAATTTACATTTTTGAGTGAACTATCCCTTTAAGGTGTCTAAGAAGATGGTTAATATGCTTAAAGGGGTCATGAACTGCCTTTGTTTTTTTTATTTTGTATTGTATTGTACCCTCCTCATCTGAACGCTCTTGTTTGAATAGGCATCGTGGATTGTAGACTCTGAAGTGCTATCATTGACCAACAGTTGTGTATGTTTGACAGCCAACGTCCTTCATAGATGAATGCATAAACGCATAAATACTCAGTACATATCAATCTGTAATAACAGAAAACGCAATAGTGACCACGTAATTAAAACAGTTACTCACACTTGTGTGGTGCATTACTACTGTTGGATCCAATTGATCGTTTTCACGTGACGTCACACCCTTATTGGAACGCCCACCTGGAGGGCAAAACGAAGCTTTGCTCCACTGACTGCCAGTTATTTTTACACAGTTTGCATTAAGTAGTAATTAAGATATTAAAAGGCGAAATTCAGTAAACACCTTATTATGTATATTTTGTGCAGGCAAGCAGATGAAGCCAGAATATAAATGCAATGTGCAAAGTTTCACATTAAATTGTTTCCCATAGAAAACCATTCGAAGGAAAACACTGAACCATTAAGCGGATTGCGTTCATATTCCGGCGTTTGAGCCGGTTATGTGACTGAAAGCTATGAATAGTCGGCACAGCATCGTCTTTTACTTTCACTCTTTCTGAAAATCCTGCGTCTAATTGTGTCTTGTTTGTAAACGAAAAATAAGGTGAACAAAGGACCAAGTTCTTACTGGTCTGGCACTTCATTAAAAATAAAGTTCATCAAATAAAGTTTATCGTTTGGTTTTTGCGTAGACCTGTGTTTGCCTCCATTATTTACACTGCATGCACAAATCAGTGGGCGGGGCTAAACAGGCAGTGATGTAGAAGCAGGCGTTGATCTTCTTCTGCGGAGGCGGTGTTTAGTCACACTATTAAAAAGTGTGAATAAAGTGGCACATTCCACAACCTGTTGTTTTGGCAGATTGGCTTCAATATAAGCTGTTTTTAGACTACCAAGAAAGTTTTGAGTTCTGAAACTTACATGTTTTTATAGTACACTGACCTCTTATATGTCACAAGATCAAGGGAATTTTCATTTCTTATAGTTCATGACCCCTTTAAGTGGTGATATGGTTAGATATTGTGTATGTTAGTTGTTTCATTTTGCTTGTTGCTGTTGCATTTTGCTCACGAGTGACTGTCATTGTATTGTAATTAGGACCTTCAAGATTAAACATTTTAATGCCATTAAGACAAATTAAATACCACCCATGAGCAAACACACTGTCTGTGGTACAAACATTAATGAGAAGTGCATCATAGCACTGCAGCCTAATTTTAAATGTATAAACGCAACCCAAAATGAAAAATTCTGTCATCACATACTCCTCTTCATATCCTTCTAAATTCACTTAAACACTCAAAGGTGTGTCATTAAAAATATACTGTATGTGGTGCACTGCTCACCAAGTGCCGCTCATTTTCCAAGCAAAATGCGATGTATTGCCATTGTACTGAATTCAACTAACTGAATATTCATTAAATTGTCCCCTTTGTATTCTGCAGAAAAATTAGTTTGGAGTGACATGAGGGTCAGCAAATGATGAATTATCCCTTTAAAGAGGAAGTGAATAACACGTTAACTACAAAAACAATTATGAGAATTAAACATTTTACTCATTTGACAACCCTAATTATAATGCAGCAGAACTCAATTATAATGCCACAGTGCATCAAATAATACAAAGCAAACCAGGTTCAATGCAAGAAACCTTTATGAAGTTATGAGGAGAGGAGGTTGTAGAGTCGCACACACACAAAGCCTGAATTGGTGTGCAGGGACCAAGTTCATATATCCCCTGGGAGCTTTTCTAAACAACAACTAGGCAACATCAAGAGAACACAATCTCCCAGAGTAGCGTGGCAAAGATCAGTCTTCCTGACAGCGCTGAAAAGCACTGACCCCATCATACACACCGAAAAAAACAGCATGGAGCAAACTGCTGTAACTAACTGCTGTAAAAGCCACCCTCCCAAATCACACGGCCAGACGTTTGTGACCATCGGGAGGTCATGGTCTGAACACAGTGCTACGGCTAAAGGGTGAGCTGTTTCATCAATACTGAATCACAGATCATCCCAGCATCCATGACATCAACTAAAATGCCTTTTAATGGTCAGATGGACGGATATATATCACAGACAGAGCGTGATGGCCTTCAATTAGCTATTACAGGGCGGCAGGGATCAATATGGTGAGTGTACAGGGCAAGAGCATGCCTTCGGGAAAGACTACTGAGTCAAAAGTGCAAGGTCAAAAATCACATGACAATTTACATTTTTTTTTATTTAAGCATTTGGCAGATAGTTTTATCTAAAGCTGTACATTTCAGAGTTGTGAAACAATTTTTATCAATACGACAAATAGAAGATACTATTCTGGCAAAGATAAACAGTTCAAGGAATATTCTGGTAGGCCTGGGAGATAAAACGGTATCGATATTTATCGACGGTACACCTTCTACGCCGCTGCTGTGTTATGCATTCAAAATATTAGGGAAATATAGAAGCTCAATGTGGAGAAGATCTTGATTAGGTTAAAACCGAAACCAAGCCATTCACACACACAGAATGCATATTCAGCGCATTTTTTTGACGGACAAATATGGCTGCTGTACTCGCGTCTCACACAAGAGATGTAGCCATGCAAAGTTAAAATAGTTTAAACTTTTAGAAAACACGTCGCGAATTTGTGGAGGTTTATTCCTTTTCACTGCGTGCTTCTCTTATGTTTTTAAATGCAATCTGCGTGATGGGCGATTTGGCTCTTTGTAATAAACATGATGCAAATACATGATGCTGTTTTGTTCATAATTGTTTATGCAATTTACGAAATTATATTTGATTTATATGAGTTAATTTAGACGTAATGCACGTTTTTATTTTAAAAAAGGTTATAAAAATGTCAATAATTATCGATACCGAACGATATGAAACATTATATCGTTGATAATTTTTTTAGCTATATCACCCAGCCCTCTGGGTTCATAAATGTTAAATGACTTAGTCTTTCAAGTCTGTTACACCACAAAATGTGCACAATATATCTGTTTAACATGATTTTAGTAAAAAAAATTAAAAAAAAGAAACACTAGCATGTTTTGTGTGAAGTTCTATGCAATGTTGTTGGGCTTAAATAACATGCATGTTTAACAGAAAAACATAACTTTTTTTACTATAAGCTTAAGCTTTCATCATTTACTTCCATTAAAAGTGCCTCACAAACACTAGCTATAAAGCACTTGTATCAAACTATCATGTGTAGGAATAAATTCAAGCAGCAAAATGCAGGGTTTATGACAAACGGTCGTGCCGAAGCAGCCAAAAACTTTCCTTTTCTTTAGCCAATTTGCGTGATTTCTCTAAACCTGTCGCTAAGAAACAAGAGAAGAAAGAAAATAGCCTCATTTAGCAATAAAGCCAATCTCCTTCCCTGGCTGCTAAATTAGCTTTGGGTGAAATAGAGCCAGAGCTATTAATCTTGTGCAGAATTAATCATTTCCGATGAGTAATTTGCACGCTGCACCCCTCTGCAGGCTAATAGAAAGCAGGGCGAGGAATTAGAACAGACAGGCGAATATTAGCTGACGCCTCTAACGTGCATCCCATTTGGAAAAAGGCACTGACAAGGTGGCCATTAGTTTACATCTTTAAAACAAACAAGGAAAAGCATTAGAGAATTAACAGTAATTCCATGTTAGATATGAAAAGGTTGCATTTGCTAAAAACTATCAGTGGGTCCTGAGGCGCAAATTCACACTGCTGAGATTTAGACACTTGGGATGAACACCCAATGGATTTAATTAAGTATAAAATAAATCTACAGCAACAAAAAACAATAGACAGTACTTCTGTACATAAAATAGAAATATAGAGGGAACAGAAATTAGGAGTATGATCTATTATATTTGTCCTTTATAGTCCCTAAACTCTCATTCTATCATTCTTCATCCCCAAATGAGAATCGTACTAACCCAGATTAGTTCAGTCTCTATGGTCTTACAAATTCACCATGTAACTAGGCCCAACTGAGCTAAGCAAAGAACCTCTACATCACTACACACAAGCTTAGAGTATGCATTTCGATTGGTGATTATAAATGTGAGGATAAATATGTTGTAGATCATAGAACTACAAAGGATGAAAGAGACATTACATTTCATAACAAAAATGTCATTTGAATCTTATATGACCTCCCGATCGTCCCAGAGTCAATGGGTTTTTTGAATGGGAGTTTGGTTAAATCCCCTAAAATAAGGTCCGTGGTTCACCCAAGCTCAAGATACGTTCACGTTTTATTCTACGACATAAAGCACACCAGTTACACCCCACTCGTGATTTTTTAAAACTGTTACGTTTCTTGAAAAAGACGGTTGCTAACAAGTTGCTAAATGGAACTGCAGGCACTGTAAACTCATATGATTATTCCATGTGAACACCACATTTACCGGCTTAGTAGTGGTGAAAGTGAAACTTTAATGATGCATAGTGGTTAAAGCCACGTTAAAATTAAATGTTCACGGCCACAAGCAGCTGTTAGAAAACATATAGATTGAGGATGGGTACACAAAATGCTATTTTATCCTTTCTTCTAAAAAATCCTCAATTTAGGAGTTCTGCTCCGACTCTGCTGGGGTGCAGGCCATCAGCGCGAAAAAGCCTAGGTCGCTCCCAGAAAAGATTCCAATTATTAACAAAGAGCAGTTTCTGTTCTTTACACCATGACAATAACCGTTTGTTTAAAGCAAAAAGTCTACTGAACCTTTCGTGTCCTCGTCGATACGTGGGAAGCGGTCCTGACACAATAAATAAATAATGATAGTGATAGTGATATAATAATAATGATAATGACAATAATGATAGTGAATAAATGAAATAATCATAACTAAAGGACATATGAAAGCACGTATTCGAAATAAGGTGCATTAAAAGTGA
>NW_015542477.1:1747664-1748392 GCF_001515605.1 Sinocyclocheilus anshuiensis
AAAATACGGGATTAGTTTCCACTGTTATGCCGATGATACTCAACTATATATCTCAACAAGACCAGATGAAACTTCTAAATTATCTAAGCTAACAGAGTGTGTTAAAAATGTAAAAATTCAATAATTTTCTCCTATTAAATTCGTATAAGACAGAGCTATTACTTATTGGACCAAAAAACAGTACATAGAATCTCTTGGATTACCATTTTCAACTAGACGGATGTATGGTTACTTCCTCTACAGTCAAAAATCTGGGTGTTATATTAGATAGCAACTTGTCTTTTGAAAATCATATGCGTTCTATTCAATAAAATTCTAGTGCATTTAATCTATTAAATAACAGAGTTTTTGGATATGGTAAGATTAAACTTATTTTAGTGAATAAAGTACCACATTTCAGCTATCGTTTTGTAAGGATGGCAGACCCCTATGTGAGCATCCTGATGATTAAAGGCCTTAAAGGGGAGCTGTTGCCCCCATCAAATTGAAAAAGGTTAGAGAAAAACGTACTGTGCCATGGTAAAAAAGATAACATCAGAAATACAATAACAAATTTAGATTCTACAGCGTCAAGTACTTCAGCTTCATTCATCGCACCCAAAGAAAAAATGCAGTGCATTACAAATATAGGACAGGAAGAGCTAAATAAACTTATCATTGCATCTAAACCAACAACATGCCTGTTAGATCCTGTACCCACTAAATTACTGAAAGAGCTGTTACCTGTA
>NW_015542477.1:1748462-1763766 GCF_001515605.1 Sinocyclocheilus anshuiensis
ACTCATCGTTATCTTTAGGTCACGTTCAAGCTGGCGGTTATTAAGCCTCTTATTAAGAAACCACAAGTAGATCCTAATGAACTGGCAAATTACAGACCCATCTCAAATCTTCCTTTTATGTCTAAAATTTTAGAACAAGTTGTGTCTGCTCAATTGTGCTCCTTCTTGCAAAAAAATGATCTCTATGAATAATTTCAGTCAGGTTTCAGGCACCACCATAGCACAGAAACTGCACTTGTTAAAATTACAAATGACTTGCTTCTTGCGTCAGACCAAGGCTGCATCTCATTGCTAGTTTTACTTGATCTTAGTGCTGCGTTCGACACTATAGATCATGACATACTCATAGATCGATTACAAAACTATACGGGTACAACCCCTCAGAGGACCTCAGATGATGCCAACCCTGAAACAACATAAGCTACCAAATTTTGCTACAAGTTTGATTGCAACATATAATCTTTGCTGTTAATAGTGTTCATCGTCTGTTTGGTTACGTGATTAACTGAATTTTACCATACATTTCTGCCATATGTACATCAATTTGACATAGTCACATGTATCGTGAAAAGCGCTATACAAATAAACTACATATATACATACATACACACACTACCGGTTAAAAGTTTGGGATCAGTAAGACTTGTAATGTTTTTTTACAGAAGTCTCTTATGCTCATCAAGGCTGCATTTATTTGATCAAAAATACTGAAAAAAAACAGTAATCTTGCTAAATGTTATTACAATATAAAATAATGGTTTCTATTTTAATATTAATTAAAAATGAAAAACATTAAAAATCGTTCTGATCCCAATCTTTTGACCGGTAGTGTATATATATATATCCTTGTGGCACTCCATACTTTACTGGTGATAACTGAGATGACTCCCCGTTTAAATAAACAAAGTGGTAGCAATCGGACAGGTAGGATCTAAACCATCATAAAGCCTGCCCTTGAATACCCGTATAGTTTTGTAATCGATCTATGAGTATGTCATGATCTATAGTGTCGAACGCAGCACTAAGATATATACAGTGGATAAAATAAGTGTATGGTAAAGATAAACCAAGATTAAGAGGCAAGATCTTTAAATGATGATAGGGAAGCAGGGAAAAAAAAAATTTCATTTGAGAGTAAAACCACACTGTCAGTTTCCCCAGCACTGTAAACACAGACACAGTGGCTCTTAGTGAAGCAAAAATGTTTCTCTGTAATAAGAGCTCAGAAGAAATGTAGGTCTCCTGTGATATGAGCAAGCATTCAGTTACTCTAATTATAGCTGAGTTTTACCAGTCTTTTTTCACTTTGGCACTGATGGGAACAATAACCAAAGAGTAACATTCAATTAGCAGAGAAGATTCAAAACTTTTATCTGTCATAATAGATTTAGCACAAAACACAAATTACATCTTTGATTAGTTCAAATCAGATGGTCGATTACATATGTCTCACGGTGGATAAGGTCGCATGACTGCGAATGATATTAGGAGATTATAATCATATCTATATGAGTGTGTGATCCTGCATGTCATTACAGTCAGCAATGTGGGGAAGTCAAGCGAAAAATTGATACTCTCATGGTGGTATAAGAAGTTTAGAAAGCAAGTAATGAAAGCAATCACACAGTACTTTAGGAGTAAATATTACAGCAATAAATATAATGAACACTACAGACTTTATATTGCAGCTGTGTAGTGTATATTCACAGCCAGTAATTGTATTTACACAGGGATGTGATGTAATTTCAGCATTTACATGTGCGTAGTTGATTTTATAGCCAAACGGCCTGTTGTTTTATGACAAATACAAGGTTGTGTGATTTTAATTTCCATCCAAATCTCATCTCTGCAGTAGAGCTGCAATTTGGCATCTCAATAGTGATTATTTTTATTAGTATATTCAGTTCACTAAACAAACCAAGCATGTCGCCCTTTGTAAAGTAGCAATCATTCTAAGATCAGTGTACCAGCTCTGAATCAATATAATCTCATCCAACCGGACATGATAGGCACAATATTCATGAAGCTAACTAATTCAGTTTAATTGTTTTTCTGATGTTTTCATGTGCAGTCAAACCTGTTATTATGCTAATTCAGCTAATTAAACATTTTGCCAAATCGCAAGAGTGTTTCCCAACAGTAAATTGCATGCAAAGGGAAAAATATGTAAAAAAACAGTTTTCAAATGGTCACCAAAATCCTAGCATGACTAATATCACGATTTGCATGGTCAGTGTAAAGATCAAATGTATCTGAATAAAAATGTGGGTGGCTTAGTGGTTAATATCTGAGATAGGACTCAAAAGGTTGCATGTTTGAACCCACTAAAAGGGTACAAAGCTGTCACTGAGGTGGTACCGTAGGGTAAAAAGGATAAAAGGTATATCTTTTAACCTAATTTACCCCGAAATGGTACATATTAGCACTGCTACCTGCATGCATGCAGTGTGAAACAAGCCTAAAATATAATATTCAGAACAAGGTGTCAGATACGCCTGTGGAAATTCATAGCACTGCAAACCATGAAATCCCACACCTTATTTTGTAAATGAATACTAATCTAGTGTCAATTAGTCCACCAGCATCAAATATTTGCAGAGCTTCACTAGAAGTGTATTCTCAGTCTTTTCGGAAAAGCTAAGGTCTGACTTCCCAATCTCTCTCTCTGATGAAAAGCAGAGAGCATGTGAATAGGGCTTAGGTTGAGGAAGAAAGAGGGCAGGAAATACCACTCGTTGGGTTCTCTGCGAGACGACGGCTGCACAGAATGTGCTGGAAGAGCTCTTCTCTCAGCTGGAGTCTGCCAGAGAAAGCAAAGACTCCCATGGAAACGGAGTTGATCAAGACCCCGCGCAAGGCTGGAACCCTACAGAATTCTAATGGAACACGATGGAGTGGAATGTGAATGAGAATGGAATGCCACTGATGGAACAGAACCGGAATAAATATTTCACACTGCCCGGGAACAAATATTGATGAGGAAACGCTGGAGCCATCAATAACCACTTTCCCTCAGCAGAGTCATTTAGCTTGACCCTGTGAATCTAAGTCATTTCATCCTCTGTAATAACTAGATTATGTCTCAAAGCACAAACCCTATAATCTAATTTTTTCCATGAATTTTAAGTGTGAGAATGATAAGAAGAATGATTTGTTTTGAAATTGTTTGTTGAATCTGTTGCTCTTGGCTGCACCATTACATGAAAAATAATCACGGGCAGGTCTGACCTCTTATTCTTTCAAAGCTCTGACAGGAAAAACATCATTACCGCCACCTTCAAGGCCAATTGATGTCTCGCTCCTCAAGCGACATTATACACCACACGAGAGCTCGGAATTGAATTCTCACTGTCAAACTGCACAATACTCTCGTTTTAAAGCAGCCAGGCTGAATCAACTCAGAGTTGCTTTTCATAATGGCACCATCTATTTACGTCAGGATTAATTATTTACATTTTGCATGAACCTGATGATTTCCTTCATTTACACTCAGTCAGCTGTGTTAGCTGGGTGAAGGAAACGGGGGCCATGTAAACACTGCTAATAAATTAAGCTCAATTCCTCTGCCACATCGCATTTGCACCCATTTGCCTCTGATTGTGTTTGTTTACGTTCCATCTGGATGAAAAGGAGTAAGCGGGAAATGGAGGAAACTCTTTCACTGGCGGATCGTTAGAACTAATGAATTCTATTTCAGCGCCCTCTTCGTGTACCCCCTTCCACCTCCCTCTCCTTTTTCCAAAATCTAGCCTGCTGAAAGAGAAACCGCTTTTATGACTACATCTATAGTACACTGGGAAAACATCCCATTAAATTTATGATTTAAAACACTGGCAGCTGTGGTTGCCAGAAATTCACTGTTAAAATTCACTGTGACAATATTTTTGGTATTACATTGGTGCCTGTATATTTTACAGCTTATAACCGTATTCAAAAATGGGCAATATTCGTATATAGATGGCATGGTCATGCAAATAAAAGACGAAATCAGGGTAACACACAACACTAAAATAATGTAATAAACAATAACTACAATAAAACAAACATACAATATAAATCAAATACATAATAAAAAACGAAACAATTTAAATAAAATATAACCATATGTAATGTGTCACGTTACTTCTAAATACCACAAATTTGTATTTTTACAGTAAAATTACATATAATGCAATGTTGAACCATTTTATTGTTATTATACTGTAGTAGTTTTACAGTTTTTTTTGTCTGTGGATATACAATTTGTAAGCAGAAAGAATTTATTCTGCATGATAAATTGCAGATATTGCATTTTCTATACTATTTTGTCTAAATAAATTAAAAATAAAACACTAAAATGATAAAGTATGAAAATTCATTTTAGAATGATTGAGATTTACTAAAGATGTTTTTAAGATTAACAAAGTGAGTGCATAATGACAATAACAATGGTTTAAATGTAAATGTAAAAATAGAGGAAATTAGCATAAACAACAAAAATAGTCCAAATGAAAAAAAAAACATAATATTGGCCGATAACCAGTATGGTATGGATATATCCCTGAATCATGTACCCCTACCTTATTTTTCACTATGACTGTCTGTCACTAGAGAACATCTCACCATTTACAGATGCCCGCACAGCTCATTTTCACCCACATGCAAACACACAAACACACTCACATACCATTCTCAGAATATTCACATATTAAACAAACAAATACATTGGCAGAAACTGCACTCGCACACACATGCTATCAGTGGAATAACCATAATTAGCTTTCAAAAGCAACTGATTAGAGTCATGATACTGAAAAGACCTGGAGTAGCAAAAAAAGCAATCTCCTAATCAAGCATGAAAACCGAACCTTTCAACCTCGGTTTAAGCTTATCTGATTTTTCAAACCCAGGCAAAATGGCTCACTTCACCTGAACAGAAGAATCTATAGGTGGGCCGGCACTTGAGATGTCAGCATGAGTTTCTGAGAAGCGGACATAAGGACATTGATTGGCAGCAGACAACACACAGGAGCAGCCTGTACATTTAAACCCAGACAGGAGGCCTTTAAACAAGAGCAGAACAGCACGAAGGGTTCACTTGTTACACAGGAAGGTCAATACTGAAACCGACTAGAAAGGAAAAGGAAAGAGGAGACAAAGGGAGGGCCATAAATGAAACACAAAGATGTTTTGACAGGGCTAATCAGCACCAAGTCAAGAGTTCACATTTGTCACGGAGATGAACTCCTCAGACTGTTTTACACGGGAAACCTAGGACTAGTGAAGAGCTCTCTTGGATAGAGACTGCTCTAAATCTTTCAACACATTTACTTTGGCCAAGAGTGAAATGCAATCCTCTGTTGTCCAGCCATGGAAACAGTGTGACCTGGGCTGTCTGTGTAGTGCTTTTACCTTCCCGTTTGTAGAACTGTAATTACAGCGAGACTTAGAGAACTTCTGTAAAAACTTTTATTTACCAAACTTCGGTTTCCGCCATTTTGGATTCGTTCATTGTAATCTTAGGACATACCATAATTAAAATGATCCAACTACAATTGTCATTATTTACTCATTCCAAACTTGTATGACTTTTGTTTCAACAGCACAATAAAAGTCAATGGGGTCCAAACAAACTCTGGACCTCACTGACTTTTACCTTGCCATACTGAAACACAAATATTGGAAAACAGTCCATTTTTATTTGGCCAAAAAATAAATAAATAAATAAAAATGACTTTTCAGCTTTGACTAAAAGTAAAGACTAGAACATGACACCAGTGAAAGTCAGTAGGGTTCAGTGTTGTTTTGGACAGCCCACTAGGAACAGAGTAAATAAATAATGTTGGAAATATTATTTAAAAAGCATAACTGTAAAGAAAATGTGAGGTACAGACCATCATCATGTACACACACACATGAACCTGAGCTTTGATCCAAAGTCAATGTACAGCCAGACTGAATCCTATATATAATTCATCACAGAACCGAGAGGTGAAACACACAGCCAGAAACAATGAGAAACAGAGAGAGAAGCGCACTTGAGACCAATCCTACCCCTGTCTACAGCTCCATTATTACCTGATACCTGTCAGGTCATCTGATGCTGCCGCAGCACTCCACGAGCATCAAAGCATGGCTCTAACCAGCCATCATTCAAACAAGCTCAATATCACAGCAGTCATTACACGGGTTAAAGGAGACTTTACACACAGGAGTGATGTATGGGTGTCCAAAATACAAAATACAACAACGACTAAGTGCAAACTGGATGGGGCTACTCTGGTTTCAAATGACTAAATTGTCTTCCTTTTCATCTAACCGACCAAAGAACAAAATATAATGGCTATATCAGAATGATCCACACAAGGTCCTTCTTTCAAATCATATGATTAGTAGTCAACTAATATTGGTTTTCAAAGGCCGATATTGATGCTCACATCAAGTGAATACAGATACATCAATAACTTATATAATTCCATCTAATGAAAAACGTACTGGTGATTTTCTACCAGAACATTGTCTGTTAAGTTTACCTACATGTCCTTTAAGCCTTAAACATAGCACAGTGCAATTCAAAACATGGGTAAAACACCTGTGAATATCAATATGGAAAACTACTTCATATTAATAAGGTATATCTGGACATATTTTTACAGACTTTTGCGCATACTTAAAATTTGAATTGCTTAATTACAAATTAAAACAATATAAACTTAAAATTCATTACTACATTTTGACAATTTGAAGGCTATCACTTCTGTTAGTCCAAGGGGTCACAGTTATTATCAAATATCACTAACAATAAAATTCACGAAAATATTGACAGACAGACACTATAAAAAAATCTAATAAATGACAAATGTAAAAGTATTCTGGATAATAGGGAAAAGTAGAAATTAACTGGTAATAAATGGAAACAAATATGTCATATTTAGCAAAATGCCATATAGCTAACATAATGACATGGAACAGAAATGACTTCAAATGAAAAAAAAAGCAGAATCTGCACTCAATTATAAATGTAATCAATGTTTTTCACATTTTTCTTTTTTTCAAAACTAGGAAGACTAGTGCCGAAATGTTTACAGATCCTACTGATCCATTTGTGCTTTTTGTACAATAAAAATCAAAATCGAGTGCGGATCCTGCTTTTTTCATTTGAAGTAATTACGAATTAAACTGCTTTTTATATTTATGAACATATATTGTACTTCACTTTTTAACACAGTGGCCCAAAAAGCATTTGGACAAGCTGATGAGTATGAATTTCATTGCATTAAATAAATCTTTATTTAATTTAAAGAAAGACACAAGCAACCTTCCAAGCATAACATCTATTTCACCTATTTACCTATTTCAATGAAAATTCACTGTCCAGCTGCTTTTTGAGGCCCCTGTATACATCATGTGATATTCCATTTTGTCTATATACACTCTTTGGAGATTGTTTTCATAGGGAACAAACAGAAGGTTTTCACTGACAGGGCTATAACTATGCCAAGACTGCCTTGCTTTATAAAGATTCACTAGAAATTCTCTCCTGAGAAAATCACTGGGAAAAACAAACGACCAACATTTCACCACTATCCGTGTGGTGAAAGAAATAGGAACGTTCAAGAGAAGATGAAGACACAGACACTCAAACACAAACAGCCCCTCAGAGCAACAGAGAGCATCTTTACACAGCATTGACATAGCACGTTAAAAAGAGGAAACATGAGACACAGAGACAGACAGAGAGCAGCAAACAGAGGAAAGGGAGGATGGAGAGATAAAGGGAAGCGATAAGCTGTATTTAATGAGGTGGAGGAAGGCAGAGAAAGGAAGCCTACGGACAAATACACCTTTATTTGTCTGCCTGTCCATCTGGGTTTCAGAAAGAGCCCAGAGAATGCTGAATGAGAAGAGGAGATGTGACCATACTGGATGGGAATTTAAACAACCTGCTGTGATATAGAATTTACAGCTGTGGAAATCCGAAGCAGCCTATTTCATCGCCTCTGTCCCTGCTGTGAGGAACCAGAAGTTGATTTATCTAAGCTTATTATTATTGATTATGTAGCAGGAAGCAGGGATGATTGTAACACTTGTGGTTTTTGTTCATTTATTCAGAAAACACTTAGCCTAAAGCTTTGAAACTTTGCCTCAAACACTGCTGACACACCAAATTAATTGAGCCAGATGCAATTAAATTACAGTACATGCACAAGTGCACGTTGGCGAATGTTACAGTCAATGTCAGTAAATAATAAAAATACTTACATTTAGTAATGTTAACCAAAACAAAACATCCGAAAAACATTAATAAAAAGTTAATTAAGGACAGTCTTTCATACAAATGGCATCAGACTACATGTTAACACAACAAGGAAGATGAGTAAGTACTGAAGTTGTATATTTTAACAATAGTGACATCTGTGAAACATAGCATAAAATCAACTCCGAAAAAATAAGCTGATAAATCTACAGCCTCTTTTACCTGAGGCTGGCGTCATAATGTGATAGATGGAAAAACAGTTTAGCAAGAAAAAGGAAAAAAAGCAGTTTGAATCAATGTGATACCTTAAATATCCTGAATTTGCTAAGCTAGTTACCAATTCAACATGAAGATGACATAACTACTTGTGGGTGGAGTATATTATATTTCAGGAAGTATGGATGGAATATTTTGTGCATACAGATATTGAATCGAGTGCTTGTGAATCAGACTTGAGTCGGAGATGTGTATAGATGTGTATCATTAATTAATTCATTAAAGTTAAAGAGCTAACGTTTTTAAATACATAAATCTTAGTAAATCAAGTTGAAATAGAATTAAACGTGCTCCAAACACAGTGAGAGGAGACAGAGAGCACATGGTGTGACTGAAGAGGGTCCACAGATTGCTGGGATTCGCATTGAATTTGGGCAGGATTATCGAATGCTGTTTGCTGAGACCCATTTAAATTGAGAATTAAAAATGCGGGGTGAATATGTGTGTGTACACAAGGAAATGAGAGTGAGAGAGAGAAAGTGTGAGGGCCACAAAATCCTTCTGCATCCCCCATTAAAAGCCTGTGTGTGATTATGGAAATTAACACTACTTCTAGATCGCAGTACGGTTCATTGATTTTCTGATGGTCGACTCCTCAATCCAAGACAAACTCCATCTGTGCCAAGACAAGCAGGCCGGCAGAACCCCTGCTTTCAGCTCGAAACCCAAAGCTACTGCACTCTAGAGTGGCAATAAAGTGCTGTTCTAATTCTATTCATGGTTAGAGATATTTGTGCCATACTGTATAATCCAATCACACCGCCTAATTACATTTGCATTTATTTTCTTGGCAGTCGATTACCAAAGCAACCTGTATATGTTATGTTGTGGAAAGTGCATATGTTATCATAATTACAGCAGGTAGCGAAGGATATAAATGAAGACAAACAAAATATAGCACCAGAGGATGTAAGAATAAAACAATAAAAATGTAAATAACTTCTGTGAACTACAACATATTGTTCATTACAGTGAGTCCAACCTGATATGTAAAGGCGAACCACTACAACACGTTGTTTTAGCCTGTGTTGTAGGTGTATTTGAACATTACAGGAATACCTCACGCAAAAATTTAAATTTGCTGGAAATTTACTCACCCTCAGGCCATCCTAGATGTAGATGAGTTATTTCATCATCAGAACAGATGTGTAGGAGAAATGTAGCATTACATCACTTCTTCACCAATGGATCCTCTGCAGTAAATGGGTGCCGTCAGAATGAGAGTCCAAACAGCTGATAAAAACATGACACTTTTCCACAAGTAATCCACATGAGTCCAGTCCATCCATTAACAGCTTATAAAGCAAATGACTGCGTGTTTGCAGTTATTTGCTTAAATTCATCCTTAAGATGTTTTTTTAACTTCAAACCGTTGCTTCCGACCTAAATATGAGCCCTTAACCCACAATATTGTTTTGTCCAAATTAAATTACAGACTTTTATTTTTTGGGGTGAACTAATAAGCTACAACAGACACTGAGAGGAATCAAATTCAGAAAAATATGGTTTTTAATAGCTCATTCCTGAATATGGTTACATCCATTACAGCACAAATTCAGATGTCACCAACCTGTATGAAATGGTCTTCAGCAGGTGGTCTGCAACAGTAAGGTATCCTCCAATTATTGTTTCTTCAAACTGTGAATTAGAAAAAAAAAAACGTATTAAACAAAAACAACCAGGTAGGTAGGTAGTAGGTAAATATGAAGACGGTACTATACGCATGTCATCAGAAACCAGGCCTAAAGTACACCCGTTTATATACAGTATATAAGGGCTATATGACCTATTACGAGCCATATAAAATAGTTTGGTGGATTTCTTTAACATTTATTTGCTTGTTTATATTGAATAGATTACTGCTATTTTGTATACCGAGTGAAAATACGTCGGAAAAACAAGCATAGGCCAAATACAAACGCAACCAAAACGGCGTTTTTAGTGCTGTTGCCCTTAACACAAATATTGACGGGTGAACAGTACCACCCAGTGGCCAACAGTGTAACTGCAGCTGGTAAGTGGAGTCTGCTCATCTGGCAGATTCAGATCAAAAATTCATGTCGAATCCGTTTCTTAAACCCCACGGCTCATCTTTAATTCAAAACCCACCTGCTTGGTTTTTACGTTACACTCCTGTCTGAGGTGCTCCGACAAATCTTCAACAATGCTGCTGCAGGTAATCTAAATACTGAAAAATTCAGGAGCGGAGTGAGAGTCGCGTGCTGCTTCACCAGGTTTTTACTTCCGCTGACATGCGCAGGTGAACATGAAATCTATTAAGAGTCTTATGCGTTTTGGGACTTGAGCAAGAAGGCAGAATGAAGAATGAATCTTATAAATGCAGTCACCTTGATTTTAGGTCTGGCACTACAGGGCTACAGTCAACCCCAAATTTAAAATAAGCAGAAAATTATCTCCTTTTATTGTAATATTTTTAAGATAGAACATTGTTTTTATATTCATTCATTTAACATTCTATTCTCTGGAAACTTAAAGCATTGATTGCAGATTGTATTAACTTTTGTACATAATGATGGACAGCTATTTAGACCTGATTGATTTGGGCTTAATGAGGAAAGGTGATTAATGTTTTGTGATTTAAACAGGTAATTTCCAGCTCCAGGGTCTTTATGATGGTCTACAGCATCAGAATGCTTTCCACAGAGGACGGATAATTCACAGCGTGAGAAACAGGAATTAAAGGCCCTGAACAGCGATTGGATCCACCCTTCATTACCTGGGCTCAGCTATACACTATAACTGCCCATTTGCTCTAATGAGGTTTGACAATTATGAGGTTAATAAAGAATAATTTTGACAGGGTTTATTGATATGGTTGGGAATTAAATGATTAACTATCTCATTAAAATTAAGAACCTTGAAGTGCAATTACTTGTGAAATGAATTGACCTTCACAAGTGAAAAGATGTATGTCCAGCAAAGATGGAGAAAAGGGGCCTGAGATGTCTAGAGTTTGCAAAGGCTGCATTTAAACTGGTGTGCTTGTGTCTATATGCATCATCTCTAAAATGTCATCTAAAATGTTCACCCCTTCTCCTCATGCATTATACAAGTAACCCAAAGTATATAGAGACTAATAATGTGAGATTTCTGATCTGACATGGGATCCTCAAATAGGATTTGCTCAGAGCAGTTGTGCTCATTATCTCACCACCATAAAAACTTCCAAAAAAAAAGTCACACAGCTTTTAGTTCCAACTTCTAACTAACTGGCTGCTTAATCGTGTTTTAGTACCAGGCCTAAAACCAAGAGTGCATTCATATGGAACTATAAACTGCACGATAATAAGCCAAGAACAGAAAAAAATGAGAATATAGCCAGGCGACAAACTCAGGCCATGACAATCCCTCACAGTGAGAAACAGCTTCAGCTTAGACTTCATTTCCATCAGCACTCCACATCCACCAAATCTGTGGGATTTTCCCACATTTTCACTGCTTATTTTTGAGGGGAAATCTGCTTAATGGGTTGAAATATGGTAGAATGGTGCTGAAAGTATTGGTAAGTGAAAGCACTAAGACATTATCCAAAACATTTCATAAGCATACACACAAGGTTGTGTCCGACTTTGTAAACAACACACATTCCAATGCTGTGGAAATTTGTGGAGCTTTCTGGAAATGCAGGAGCTGTGTAGGCCTGTTCATAACTCCATAACTGCAACAACAGTAACAAAAATATATTTTCCTAATATGCAATATTTCCCTATCAAGGAATAAACTGTATTTTTAAAAGTTTTTCTACATTTGTTGATGATTTCCTGTTCATATTCTTATCGTGTTTTGATTAAGTACCACTAAAAGAGGGTTATTGGGATTTTGATTGAATTTAGCTTTAACAGTTACAATGTGTGAATTGATGCCTGAACAAGCCCATTTGACACGATATGAGATCTCCATTAATGATGGCTGGGCACTTTTAATGGCTTTCCCAGACACCCCATTAAACCGGGCTTATATCTGCAGGTCATTCATTGTGTGATAAGTGCTCTTTCTGCCGTCCTGAGTTTTTAACACGCTTTTAAAAAATACAGCTGAGCATAAATTTCTTTCCATTGATTTTTAGTCTCTCACGTTATCTTTTTTTCTGCCTGTGGCTGTGTGATGCCCCTCATTTAATCTCACAGTCTTTATTATTCGATCGATCCGATGTTAGCTGGCCATATAAGCTAAATCATCACTCAATAATCAGAGTTGTTTCCTCCATTATCAGTCAACCCCTCCCCCACAAAAGGTCCTCATTTGAGTCTTTTTTATATCAGATTCATAGTGTCATTCATAGTACATACTAAACATTTTTAGTTTATTTTGTATTAAGCCAAACGTTTGCATTTATTTTACAAAGATTCATTAGAAAGATTTATAAGAGTCTACGGAACTCATGTATTTGCGATATTCTTGTTACACCAGTATGTGGCGACAAGTGACAAGTCTTTATGAGTGAATCAATTGAATGATTTAATTTCATTCAGGAGCAAAAGTGAATCATTGGCTCGTTCAAAAATGCTGATTCACTTAGGAATGATTGAGAGTCATTGACTGGTTCACTTAACCGATTCGTTCAAAAACGCTGATTCATTCAGAAACTATAGTTATTGTCGGTGGTCAGATATGATTGATTCCGTTTAGATTTGTTTGGAGGAGCAAATACAGACAAAATAACTGGCTAGTTTGAGTCTAAAATTAACATTACCTAATATTAATTTCTTGTTTATTTAACTGTCTTTCTATAAAAATCAATATAACACTAGCAATCCTGCTATTTTCGCTGAATATCATATATTTAGAAAACAGCATTCTCACTCGTGTTGTACTGCTTAAATACAAGTAATTCTTAATTATACTAAGAACCACTAATAACCATGATATTTATTGTTTTTACTTGAAGTGTGCAACCATGCATATGTGTAATTGTGTGTGATCTCAATCCTGTGTATTCTTTATATTTAAAATGTATACGATTTGTTATGATTCAGTTGTTGCATACTGATATAAATCTTTATTTTCCTCTTCTTTTTATCATTTCATTTTCTGCCTAGATGAATTAACCAGCTATTTGGCATGATAGTAACACGTTTTTTTTTATTTTTTCAGCATGACTGTAAATATATGTACAAAATGCAATAAAAAATGCATGTCATAGCTATTTCTAATGTGCTTTCCGTCATTTGCACATCTGACTCTGCTAACTAACACTGTAGTACCACCTGTTTTGTGAACACATTTATTATTATATGCATGCGTATACTGAGAAATGACAACAGGCTTGCAAAAGTGTCAATGAACTGTGAACTCTGTTTGAAATTAAATCTTAAAACAATACTTCTGTTTCCAGAGCCCCTTCAGAGGGCTTCTTTATTTAAAGAGCTCAGATCGTAGATTGGTCTGTGTCCATTATCAGCTTTCATTAATGAAGTGCTCTTAAGCGAGGTCAGTGTGCACACTGCAGTTAACAGCCACTCTGCAGCTCCGCTGTAATTGAAGTAACATATGAACGGGGTCTATTAAAAAGAAAGTCCCTATCGAAGCAGTATTCTGCTGTGAGGTTAGGATTTATCAATTGTAAATGCTGTCACACAGTAGTTAGGCTAGTCAAAAAGTCACAGCAAAAGGAAGAAATATAGATCGAACTGCACTTTATCCATAAACGATCCATAAGAAGTAAATACAGTATGTAAGTAGGAGGTGTAAGTGTTGTAAATGCAGCCCCCTGGATGCTCTTAAAAATGAACAGGGTTTAATATCTATGGGATTTGCATTAGACGCCTTCATAAAGGCTTTTATGCTGCGACTCAGGCATTGTGTTTACGTGAACAGCTGACTGCTTGACATTTGAAAGGCTCTGTGTATTAACTCTCCCCTTTTCATGCATCATGCAGCTGTCATTATTTGAAACGATGTAAAATGCAGGCAGTCATTTTGCAGGAAATTACAGCCTGCGCACAAGATGCTTGTCAACACAAATAGGAGCCTTTGAAATGAGAAACTAATGGGTTATGCTGATGTTCTTGAGTTAAGTGGCAAACAGTCCAGACCGGTTTAACAGAGGCCTGTTCATCAGTGAAGCCGTTATCAGACAAGCTCTAGGGTTTACAGAGGAATCGTCCGTGTCTTATCGCTTTATATGGGAATATATCAGACCACAGCTGTCGCGAGGCGAGGACATTAAGGGAAATGTCCCTCCTGATGTGCCCTCCAAAATAAGATTTCCCTGATAAAATGGAAAGAGCTTTTGTTCACATATCAGTAGATTTTATTTTCAGTCATGGCGATAAAAAACACTGCTAGACCCTGCATCACCTCTGAGGTTTCAGTTTGATATTTATGATGCAAAAGGATACAGGGCAGTTTAGCTACATATTGAGGATATTTTTAAGTTGTCCTGCACCATTTGTTTTACAGACATAAATGTGGCTTTTTAAGGAGAGGTGTCATAATTCTTTTCTTAACAATATTACTTGTGTTTTATGCCTGTTGGACAAAAAAACATTTGAAAAACCTCATAAACTTACATTACATTACTTTTTTTTTTGGTTCTGGCAAAACTTTGTAAACAGGGTTTTAAAAGTAATTTACTTATAATTAAAGAAAAACATATTATAATTTATAATAAATAAAAATATTCTATACAATTGTGTGCAATTTATAAAATATATAGGCCTACATATTTATTTAAATTTATTTAAATAATATATATTATTTTATCATGTCGTATTACATACAATTACGTAAAAATGCATTATATACTAATGTTTTATATAATAAATTATA
>NW_015542477.1:1763897-1776035 GCF_001515605.1 Sinocyclocheilus anshuiensis
TTTGTATTTTATGATAATATATTATAAAAATGATGTAAAATATTATATAATAAAAGACACATATTTTAGTTTTTAATATATAATACATTATTAATTTTACATAATTATAATGATAAATTAATAATAAATTACATAAATTACATAAAATCTTCTTTATATTTTACATATTATTTTTTATTACTTTATATAAAACACTGCTTTAAACGTTTATTTTGAAAAAGTGTTTATTTCAATTTGCATTAGTGCATATTGCATATATATTTGCATTATATAGTAGAATTGTTTATGTCTGTTCATGTTTATGTCCTTTCTGTCATCCCAATGCCCCAAACTGGTGTTCAAACACTAGAAGTTCAGACATTCAGAACAGAAGTTCAAACTGTTGTGGAGACAGCAGTACTGTATCAGACACACATACTTTATTTCCCAAAAGCACGGTTAAAGTGCTTTTACAGAAGCACACACGCGCATTTATCCACTGCCACTAAATCCCTGCATCAACTCTAAATCCCCCCCTGATGACAAGCCGGTATTCAGTTCCAGCTCTGTACACACACAGCCCTGCTCAGGTCATTCCTTAATATGCCAAACAACGGCGTGTTCACAGACCACAGAGTGAGAGACATTACAGCTAACTAATGAGCCTCCATTTATTCTGCCTGCCAAAGCCCAAGATAAAAATACACTCTTATACAGAATAGAGTCTAATAGAGCGGCACTATCTGAGTCTGACGCCGGACCTGATATGCTGCCTCTGGAAATGCGCTAAAGGAGAGAGCATGAGAAAGATGCATTACGAAGAATCGACAGCAGCATGACTCAAATTGTGATGAGATGTGATTGCAATTTACTATTTCATAGTTTTGCTTGCTTTGTGTAGGCTATTTAATAATATTTTTACATTAAAACAACTGTATGTAGTTTTGTGTATTTTTGCGACTTTGGAGCCCCCTGTAGGCATTACTTGGGATAGCGCCATATACATTTTTTTGCCAGGAATGAAAACAAGGGTTGTGAGGGATAGAAGTAGCCTACAATGCGATTCCAGGATTTTCAATTTAGGGGGGCTCAGCCCCCAAGGGTATAAAATGGGTATAAAAAAATGGGTATATTTCAGCCCCCAAGGGTAAAATGGGTATATATATTCAAATGTAAATTACAACATCGTTTTATAAAGTATATGCGTTCATATGTGCTTCATTTTCACTGGAAGAAACCTGTGGTGTGATGAGGGGTGAATGCAGCGAAAACTTAGGCTACAGTAGATGGGGAACCGATTGCTCCCCCCATGATATTTTGTAAAGTGCGTTTATGACAAAGAACTGCACAGATGCAGATATTATAACAATCTATCGATAAACACACACCTTGTCCTCTGTTTCTCGCTCTGCGCTGCTGCCTCTGCGGATTGAAAAAGAATGCGCTGAAAGACGGGGAGGAGCCGATCGAAGTCTGCTGCCGTTTTCATATGAAATTTAAAGGGGACTGCAGGCGATCACAAATTGTGTACAGTGTATGGAACTAATCTCAAAATTTTAGGGGGGGCTGAGTAGTAATTTTAGGGGGGCTATAGCCATTTTCACGGAATTTCGTACCCGCATATCAAACTATACAAACTCCCACAATAGACGTTTGGTAGGAAACAGAAGTCAGTGTACAATCGGAATGAATAAAAAATTTTATTTTAGGGTAAAACAAACAAACAAAAACATGATGTATTATGTGTTACTGTATGTAATATGTATTATTAATAATTGTAATTATTAATAATGTATTAATTCTAACTCATTCTGCAATTACTTTTTCACATGTCAAGGTCTTTGCACACTGAGTGTGCACACACTCAATAACGTTTACAGACTGCCTCTGAAATTTTGTCTGTCATAAAAAAATTCGGATCATTGCATTGCATTTTTCACATCCGTAGCAAGCATTTTGACTCAGTGTGCAAGGTTTCTGTGTATGACAATGATGAATACGAAAAAACGCACTAGTGTGCAAAGACTGTTCCATTCAATTTGAAATGCAATAAATAAATAAAGTAGCTCAGTTACCAGACTGTTGGACAGAATGATTGACCAATCAGAAACATACTTTTCATCTGATTGGTCACTTGCAAGGACATCTTAATTTATATTTGGTCATTGTTCCAGGCAACCAGTTCCAAAGAAAACCTTGTAAGAGCTTCTTATAATTTTATACAGCTCTTATCATGAGAATAGGAGAAATGAAAAAACTGACTCTTCGGGGTCTGTTTCAGGCGTGTGTTTGATAGAGCTATTCAGACTGCATGTCTATCTCAGTCCGTGGTCAGTGTGAGCACTCGTCCAGGTTCCGACAGCTGTCAGCTTGATCTACAGCCTCAGGCTGGCGCAGTAATGTAGACCAAATGGCCTGAGTCGTCTGCGATAATGCAGCCTTTCTTGGAGGAAATTGGAAATCAATTCTTGTCATCACTAAAGATAATTCTTCCTTTTTCTCCTTTCTTGTTTATCAAATATCAGACCTGAAGATGAGCAGTCAAAAGTATGAGTGTGGTTTTATATGAAAGACAGCACTGGTGTGTTAGAGTGTGTGTTCCTTTTTACGTATAAACACATGAAATGCATATCAGCTGATTTCATTATGACAAATCTGAGTTGTGCAATTAACATGAGATGCTTTACATCAGAGTAGAACACACATATAGACAGATATTTGCATGCACACAGACAAGCGTGATGAATCACTTGCCATTCACTACAATTATCATCCTGATTTACAGCTGTGGAAACGGATGTCCTCAGGGCTGTATTTGACCCTAGCAAAATTAATTTATAAATATAGAATGACAAAAGGCAAACTCATTACTGTCCTCAGGGTATGTTCCTAATAATGAGTTTCTTAGCATAATTATGAAGCATGCCAAATGAGAGTAAAAAGTGGCTGGTAAGTTTATTAAGAATTCCAACATGGACAATGGTTCCAAATATACATTTATTCAACATTTAGTTGTGTTCTTCAAATTTGATTGGCTGACATTTAACATGCATCACTCCAGACCAGAATTTATTTACTTTTTTTTTTTCATTAAAAACATTCTAAATACAGTTTCTTGGCTATTATGAAATATTTATGGCAATACATTTTCTTAAATCTCTGATGTTGCTTATTTGTGAGTCACACATACTGTTTATCAGCAATTTTTAAATGAATGTACTGTACTTTAGTTATATATTGCTTTAATATTTTGTATTTTTAGGGGAATTCATTGTATTAAACAATATTCCTTTAAACTATGCACTATTTATTTCTATTTACAATAATAAAAATATTAGAAAAAATAAAATACACGAGTTGAGTCTACTCTGCATTTTCATTTTTTTTTTTTATATTTCCCATTCATTTTCTAAGGGTGGTCATTTTTGACCATGATCTGTACAAGTGTGACTTTTTTAAGACCATTTTTCAAACATTGTTCACGATTTGTGTGTGTGTGTGTGTGTGTGTGTGTGTGTGTTTGTTTACAAAGTAAATGCCACAAAAGTCATGAAGTTTCACATCATTCCAAAGAAGTAAAAAGTTTTAAAAAATTTAAATGGTTAAATCACTCACCATTGTGACAAAGTGAATTTTGGACCCTTATTCGATACACTGCTTTACTATACATTACTTTGGTAAAGGCAAATAACATTATGTTGTTTTTGTTTATATCAGTTTGATACAAACTGGACGCTATTGATTTTACATTCAATTTTAGTAGCAAGATATGCTGGAATTTGCTCAGAAGAGAAATCAAAGAGAAAATCAGAGGTTACTGAGACAGAGCTATTTTGCTGCATATCAAAGTAAAACCTGCTGGAATAAGATGAAATGGAGCACTGCTTTTTTTTTTTTTAAGTCTGCTTCCCATTTGTCAGGCAGATCGGCTGTGAGAGGAGCATCCTGTCTGGTTAGTGGCTAGGAAAGGAAGGATGTGGAAAGATCCCCTGGGAAAAGAGAAAACATCACTGCACGTCTCGGCTCTATCCCACAAGAGGCTTTGCTCAATATTAAGTGTAGACACACACACACACTTCCATCTCCGGCTCATCATTCCACCACACCTACTCATGCAATCCATTGTCGATCTGTGCCACAAGCCCTCTCCATAAAATAACACAGGTTGTCAGGTATGATAAAAAACAGCAGGCACGCTGTGAGACGGCAAGAATGAAAAATTCCTGTCTGTTTGTTTGTAGCATTACAGGACTTGTATATTCACGTCCTCGTGGGACGGTATAGAAGGCAGGAACCATCCGTCATGCTAATTGGGACTGTTTATAAAGCAACTCCACGCTGACAATATGTCTTTCTCTCTCTTTTTGCTCTGAATTAAACACAACACTGTGTAAATCTGAGCTGTCATGGCTGCTGGGCTTATTCTCGCCTCTGCTGTAATCTAAAATGTTTGAGTGGTTATTCTAATCTGAATGAAAGCTTTGTGAAAGCTTCAACAATCATTTAAAACTGTAAATTCTTCTATTTATTCACCTTAATGTTGTCTCAACCATATGCTGAGCTGTAGGGACTTTACAAACTTGTGTAGAAAGAGCAGCATGAACATTCTTCAAAATATCTACTTTTGTGCGCCACACAAAAAAATAAATAAAAAATAATTATTTAAATACTTGTTTAATAAATAAATTATTTATTTATTTATTTATTTAAATACATGTACTGTTCAAAAGTAAAGGTTGTAATAATATTTCACAATATTACAGTTTTTTTCACATTATTGATCAAATAAATGCAGCCTTGGTGAGCATTAAAGATGTCTTTCAAAAATATTTTAAATGATTAATTATACTACAATTCTACATTGACAATTATAACCAAAACAGTGCAAATTGTTAATATCTCTTTCTTTCACCCTCCTAAGCTCAGGTATATCAATATTTCACACATGAAGTTACACATTTGACTGAGGACACAAAACTTTAACCAGCAGAGCCTGAGGAGGGTCGCAGCGTCTGGAAACTAAATAAAGCTGATTTTAAAACAGAGAGATCTTGTTAAACTTCATGAACAGGGCTCCAAGAAAAAGTTAGAGCACCCGAGAGGCAGTTAATAAACAGTGAAAGCACACGGCAGTGTTTGCCAAAGGAAACAGGCGGCTTAGAGGGGGGGAAAAGTCAAACTACTCACACACACATTCCCTTTGCCAGCTCACTGGAGCCTGCGATGAATGAAGGAGGAAAAGAGTGGCTTAAAAAGGTAAGGACTGATAGGATATATCCTTGGGTCACAAAAATAATTTGGATGAAAGTAATTTCGCCAGCCTGGAGTTTCATACATGAGAGGAATACAAATGGCTTATTGTGGCGGAACGCGTAATGTCGGTGGAAGGAGGAAGTGAGGTCACCTGCAATCTCCTCTCAGATATTGCCTTTGCAGCCTGGGCTGAGACAAGGTGATCACGACCCCAGTGCAGAAAATATACTGCATATGGATGCATCATTACCAGATTGACTCCTGGTTAAACACACCATCATGGGTACAATGTACCTGTACTTTAAGAGAGAAACACACACTTTTCATCCATGGCTCTGCAAATGAACTGTGAGAGACATGAGCTATCAGGGTTAGAGTCATGGGGGCTAGAGACGGGCTGCTTTTTTGCACAGGACATATTGATGGCCCCTCGGAGAGCCACTAGCCTGATCTACAGCAGCAGTTGGGGTACTAAACACACACCACTGAGCTCATTTCCTCTTACAGTAAGAGGGAAGAGCCATTTCACATGACACAAAGAATAGAAAGCCCAAAATATGAAGGCAAAGAGTTACTGAAAGGCAATAATGTATTGAAAGCTGCTACAAATTGCTCTGACTATTAAAGGAATAGTTCACCCACAAATGAAAATTTTCTAAAAAATGACTAATCCTCATCAGTGAGTTTGTTTCTTCATTGAAACAGATTTAAAGAAATTAAGCATTACATCACTTCTAGACCAATGGATCCTCTGCAGTGAATGGGTGCCGTCAGAGCGAGAGTCCAAACAGCTGATAAAAACATCACAATAATCCACAAGTAATCCACATGACTCCAGAACATCAATTAATATCTTATTGAAGTGAAAAGCTGTGTTTGTAAGAAACAAAGCCATCATTAAGGCGTGAAAAAGACCATTCTCTTTTGCCCTCTCACATCAAAATCCACCAATGGCAAACTTATGGTTTAATAATGTGATGTGAATGTAATAATGTGATACATTTTAAAGGTGTCTGAATAAATTTTGGTTTGACTGTTTTTATTTGTGATCATCAAGATGAATTAGTTCATGGCATATTTTATTACCATTTTCTAAACTATAGCGAATAAACTGTGATAATGTGAGAAATGTTGAAGGTGTCTGAATAAATTTTGGTTTGACAGTACATCTTGGGTGACCTGAGGGTGAATACATTTCCAGCTAATATCCATTTTTGGGTGAACTATTCCTTTACCTGTAATGAAATTACAAGTTGTTATTCTCATTTATTTTTGTTTGTTTACTTGCTTATTTCAACACGTAACAGAATTCATCAGCTATGCCATTATCATTACGTGTGAACGCTTATGGGAGAGAAATCTGAGATGATTTTCAGGCACTGCTGATAAAAAAGCAGCACATAAATACTGAAAATTGTTTGTGTTATTTATTGAGTGTTAAATAAAAGTTGCCCTCATATCTCCAAAAGGTGATATTACACTTGTTCTGTGTTACTCTGCATCTCACCAGGAGAGAAAATCATGCAAAGACGGCTGAAAATTACCTCTGGGGCCGCTCAAGAGCTCTCTCTCACACACAAACACACACACATTCATGTGTCAAAAGAGCAATTACACGCCGGCTTAGTTCACGAAGACAAATGTAGGACATTTTTAAGAAGCCGATTAACAGAATTTTATCACACTAAAACCTGGGAATTTCATTTGCAGGTTTTAAAGAGTGCACACTATTTTTCTTAAAAAGAAACAACCCCCACATCTTCACTTAATAGGGGCATATCCTGTCTGCACTGGATATTAGAAGACAAAGAATTACACTGCAACAGCTTATATGTATAGGGCTTATATAGGGCCTTGCTCTTCTCTCTCATCTGATTGGTTGTCGTCTTCACCTCAGCATGGGAATGATTTCAAGCTATCTCATTAGCGATTTAAATGAGCTGAGGAGCAATTAAGCTTGGATCGTGGTTCATGTGTCTGTTTGCATTTGACACCACTTAAAGTGGTTACTGAAAGGGCACGGATAGAGACAAACCTGAATGAAAAAAAATGAACAACCCTTTTTCGTTCTTCCCCTTTTCTTTGTCTCTCAGAGGCCTTAAACCTAATATTTTCTGTCCAGACAGTCTGTTCATGCACTTCATAAAGGATTAGAAGCGTCATAAAGAGCCCATTTTATGTGTTTATGTGCTTGGAGGGAAAAAAATTGAATTGTCTCATCACTCCCAAAGCTACAATAAACAGGTGGTAATAAAGGTGACGACAGCTGGAAGACGTTCCAATCATAACAAAGGCTTTCCAAATAAGTGTTCCCAATATCCACAGAGTTTCTCCTTCATCTTCCCAGCCACCTACACGCTCTCCATCAACTGAAAAACTACCGATTTCTTATTTCATTATCCCCAGTGTGAAGCAGCCTTTTTAATGTAATTTGGAGTTAATCACCACACTGGTTCTGCACAAAATGAAATCATCCTTGCAGTAAAAATCTGATTAGCTTTCATGGTTCATTTTATAAAGCTGTGTCTGGCATTCCAAAATCCAGTCATGGAACTGATTAACCATCATTGCGTGCAACGGATCTTTACATCGTTGTGCTGTGAACCTTTTACAGGAACACCTTTTCACCTTCACATTTGCAAAATTATTTACACTATTTAATATGCTTAAAAATAAAATTAAAATGATATTAGTATTATATTTGTTAAAAAATAACATTGAAAATATACATTAAAACATTAAAATAGGTATACACTATTTTATTTTCATAAAATAATATTTTTTTTAATATTATCGCTATTCAATATGTATGTAAAAACAAAATTGTTAAATGATTTAATTAATACTTTTAATTTTAATAAAATTAAAAGTATTGTGTAATTTGTTTACACTTTTGATGCCAATGAACTTAAAGGGGTCATATGATGCAATTTCAAGTTTTCCTTTCTCTTTGGACTGTTACAAGCTGTTCGTGAATAGATAAGATCCCTAAAGTTGCAAAGACTAAAGTCTAAAATCCAAAGAGATATTCTTTATAAAAGTTAAGAGTCAGCCACGCCTACCTAAAACGGCTCGTTCTAACATGCCCCCACATGTCTACGTCACGATGTGTGAAGATTTGCATAACGCCGCCTAAATGTTCACGCAAAGAAAGGCGGCGTAACTTTGATTCTCGCTGTGTTACCGCCGCCGCCATGTCGTGGAGATGCTGTGTGTTTCGTGTGAAAGCCTTCCAAAAGAGGACACAACTAGAAATCAGTGGTTAAGTTGTATTTACAACACTGTTCCAGAACAGTTCAACCCAAATATTCAGATGTGTGCAACGCATTTTATATTCGGCCAATCACAACGCACTGGATAGCTGGCCAATCAGAGCACACCTTGCTTTTCAGGCCGATGAGCTTTGTAAAAAATCGACGCGTTTCAGAAAGGCGGGGCATAGAGGAGAAACAATAATGTACAGTATGTGGAAAATAATGTTTTTTGAACCTTAAACCGCATAAACACATTTCATTACACCAAATACACAAAATAATGTTCTTTTTAGCAACATCATATGACCCCTTTAAGACATTGTAACGTGCAAATAAGTTTTTGAGCCAATGTACATAATCTGCAATTGGGTTTTGCCTATTTACTATATTTTTACACTGTGAGGCTGATGATACATGGGGCAACTTTTTTTGAGCAATGTTGCTTGGGCACTTTCTCATTGAGAATGGGTAACAAATTTCTATCTGGATATTTTAGATTGGTCGTAGGCCCTGTGTCTCACCTGGTTGCCTGTTGACGGCAACATTGCTCAAAAAGTTGCCACATGTATCAACAGCCACAGGTTCCTCAGGTGAGTCCTCTAGCCCCACAGCTTGTCTCTGTTCCTCTGTTGGACTGTTCCAAGGACACAGAGACACAGTGGTTGGAGGCTGAGAATCACTCAGCTGTGGAATGCAATAGCAAGGCCTTTGATGAGGAATACATATGGATTTTAAACAGCTTTTACTCTTGATCTGTCCAACCACTTATTATACCTTCTTTTCTTCTCCCTACTTTTCCCACAAAGACCACTAACAGTCTTCCACACACACATACACACACACACATCCCACCTCTCTGGAGCTCTCAAGAGGTAGAACAGATATAATTTCACAGCTGAGCTGCTAAAGCCACTGAGCTGTGGGCTGCACAAGATTTCACACCAGAGGTTACAATAGCGTTACAGATTGGATCTGTGACTTTACAAAGTGAAGGTACGCACACTCCCCCTGAGCAACCCCCGCCTCCCATAACAAAAGAACACATATCCTCTCAATGGATCTACAGCAATCGTTTGGATAATGTGATGGAAATACAGCCCTGGGAATGATTGTGCTGGTAAAGCAAACACATTGATTTATTTACCAACACTAACATATGTGGATCAGCACCGCATTTTATCACAAAGTTATTAAGAAAGTGATCAAGATTTGACTGGTCAGCATAGCCATGTTAGTCCCTGCAGGTAGATACACAAATACACCATCTGACTGCAAAGGACATCTTGCTACATTGACAGTAAAAAAAAAAAAAAAAGGCAGTGTATTTTGAGAGTTATAAATATTACATGATTTCCAGTATCTAATATTATGATTATTCATAATTATATTTCCATATGTTACATTGATTATTCATAATTATTTACAACGAATGTTTAAATGTTATTGTGTATGTATGTGTGTGTGTGTGTATGTATATATATATATATATATATATATATTAGATGTATTACATATCTATTAGATTTGTACTGAAATGTACTATATATAGTATATATACACAAAATACAGTCAAAATAAATGTAATATATACCTGTTATTTATCAAACATATTATTTAATATGTACACATATTATATATCTGTTAGATTTGTACTGATATATAATGTGACCCTGGACCACAAAACCATAAGTCATAAGGGTCACATTTTTTTTTGGTATTTGAGATTTATACATCACGAATAAATAAGCTTTCCATTGATGTATGGTTTGTTAGGATAGGACAATATTTGGCTGAGATGGCTGAGACACTATCTTGACAGCGGATGGGGGATCGTGCCCAGAGGCAACAACAAAATAACAGAGATTTACAGTGGCTGATGATAATCAAGAACCATAATTGCTTTTTCAATCACAATGATAATGACACAATCTTGATGTAGAGCATTGTAATTGTGCTATTAATATGTATACTCTCTCAGCACTGCAACCATCTGTTGTGTAGAGAGAGAGAGAGAGAGAGAGGTGCTCAAAGGTTCTTCAGCACTTTAAGAGGATGCGTTATGCCGCTTACAGCCGTCGGAACGAGGTCAAATGTGTATATAATGAGGGCGTTAAATGGCTGGTTGGCTGGTTAAGAGCAATTTACTCTCAGAGGGGAAACAGTGAAAAGTAATATGCCATGTCAGCACTGGTAATTAAAGATTACAGTGTATTTAAGTGAGCTTTGGAGTCATCATAGATGGTCCCTTGTTCTGACAAATGACAACAGGTATGTTTTTTGGCTTTTAAAAATTAAAAAAAAGATTTCAATAACAAAGCCACTTATATCATGCTAAACAAATTCAGCATTTACCCTCTTTAGGTAAACAAATAAACACTCAAATATTGTTATTTTGTGAAATAATACACTGTTGTATCATTTTGTTATGAAATCAATGCAGGCTAAATCAGTTCTTTCTCCTGGGAGAAAACTATGCTAAATGTAAATAATTTAGTGCAAACAAACCATATAATCAAAGCAGCAAAACAAACAGGCTTATAAATGTTTAAAAAGTGAGGAGAAAACACTGTCGATATCTTTTGTTGTTGAATTCTAAAGCTCTGCATCCGTTCTAAACTACAGTATTATAGCGCAAATTCATCTGACACTTGATTTAATGTATACAAGCTAAGTACACGCCAAGAAGAATAGGTTGTGTGGGATTCTTGTAAAACCATCATGAAAATATGACCTAGACCGTATTAAATTCATGACCATAATATGTTTTAAAGTAGAATATGTATAAAGTGAAATATAGGCTACAAAGGTTAATATTATTTGAATTATTTTCATGAATTAGCATTATTTTTATATAAATATTTACCTTAACCATATTTTAGAATTTAAATAAAATTTGAAATTATAATCTAATATTTAAAAATAAAATATATAAAACATTTTATATACTTCAACTACATACGTAAATTTGTGTATATAAAGCCCCGGTTTCACAGACAAGGTTTAAGCCTAGTCTCATACTAAAATGTAAGTCTGAGCTGTTTCAACTAAAAGAAACCTGCACTGACTGATCTTAAATTATATCAGTGCCTTTGTTTTGTCTCAAGATGCAGTAATGTTTTTCTAAGGCACGTTTTATAAAAATGACTATGTCCTAATTGAACTATGGCCTAATCCTAGCTTAGTCAAAACCCTGTCTGTGAAACCAGGCAAAAGTAACAACATTAATTAATAGAAACAATTGCACAAACAAAAAAAGTCCTTAAATAATAATAAAAAAAAAATATATATATATTAGAGCCCTACCAATATATCGTTTTTCCGATTTTATCGGCCAATATTCCTGTCGCAGATATATCGGTATCGGCGAATATGCCGCCGATATGACATTTTTTTTACAGAACTTAAAACGCAGATAAAATGCTTGTAAATGGAGTAATTACATAGTTTGTCCATTGTTTGCTACTGGGGCCCTGAATGAAACGCTTTAAAGCTTAAGTGTATGGAATCCCATTTAAATTTTGAACAGCCATATCTCCGTAACGGCGAGGCAGATCCGCATAAAATTTGGGGGATCCCTTTCAGCTCGAGGAACCCTCTCGAACGCCGAATCGAGTGTACGTCTCGAGGCCCCCTTTCGAATGAGACCACCCCC
>NW_015542477.1:1776611-1776768 GCF_001515605.1 Sinocyclocheilus anshuiensis
GGAGGGTGGCAGTCGAGAGGGCTCCTCGAGCTGAATTTAGTGGAGATCCGCCGCCACATTCGCAAGATAGTGACACCAGCCAACACTTTCACTTCAGGAAGGAGGCCTCTTATTCAGGCAGCAGCATTCAAGCGTTGTCTTATTTGACCGTAAGTGC
>NW_015542477.1:1776920-1788897 GCF_001515605.1 Sinocyclocheilus anshuiensis
TTAAGGACATTTATTATTTATTATAATATATTATTATTAAGGACATTTTTGTTCATGTTTGTGTGATAAAAAAAATAATAGTACTATGTTGGGACAACACTTGATGTCCTGAAGCAAGATGAGCTGGGAACCACTGTGCTAGATAGTTTTCCGTCATAACACAAAATTGACTGGATTGATAAAAAAAAAAATAAAATAAAATAAATATTGCAAATATGGTATAAAACAACCACAGAATTGAATCATGGCACACTGAATGTTGGAAACCTAAGTGGCAGTATAGTACTGTGAACATCCCTCTACTACATTTAATGTGCAAAAATATAAAATATTGAGATGCTACAGCAAAATGCTGCTAAATCTAACATTTCCTGCTCCCACTCACTGTGAAGTCAGTTCACAATGCTGCTTTTAAGCTCATATATATGAGAGTGTCTCTTTTGTCTGAAAAACACCTGTAACGCACAGCCATAACCTCAGACGATCTCGTCAATAGCTTTATTGCTTTTATTAACGTAGTCACCCAGAGCGACTGATGAAGTCAATGTGGGCCCAGAGCAACCGGCTGCAAATGATTTATGCTTCAGACCAGAAGCTAATCACACATTCACCAGGTGTGGGATGTAATACGCTCTCCCGTCTCTCCAGATGGTATAGCATCCAAGAGCCCTTAAGGTTCCTCCGCATCCGATTCTGCCCACAACGGCGAGCGTGGAGCAGAGAGGTTACATACCAGGGCCGCACAGCTCGGCCCGTAATAGCGGGGGTAATTAGATCGAGCACGCCACAGACCGCATGCCGGCATATGGTACCTTTCAACCGTGAGCCCACAGCTAACAAAGGAAGGAGTATTTTACATGGTGCAATCTCTAATCTCATAAACAATACTAAAGACATGATGTAAGGCTCCAGGGTGCCATGAACGCCGAGGCATATTGCATTTAGATGGAGCCCGTGGGGCCAGAGCTGAAATATGGTGATTTGATTGCAAGCGTCTGTAAATAGGTTTTGCCAGTTCAGTCGGCCTACGCTGACAACACGATTTGCAGCACAGCTTGCTTTGATTCAGTAGGAAATAAAACACACAAACTCACTGCAGAGCCGCGCGTTCTGAAGCGAGATGTTTTGAATTTCACCAAAGGCTTCGGTCCCTGAGATCAGAGACTTGATATACATTCAAGCGTTGTCTTATTCGACCGTAAGTGTCCTGCAAAGTGGAATTCACATGATATTCCGCCATGATTCCAGTTCCAAGGGAACGTAGGCCTACATGTTACATTCAAAGGTCATTAAAGTGCGCAAGACGGGAATTTAAATTGTATTTATTTACAGAGGTATATTATGTCACACTTCACACTTCTCTAGTAAGTTTCGTCTATCTGTGAAGACGCTGCAGGCAGTGGTATAGCACAAATCCGTGAATGAATGTTCCGAAGTGAAGTCAACTTTCGGATTTCCCATGCTCAGGGAGTATAGGGAGCAAAGAATACTGTGTAGGGACCCTGTCAATCAGAACACAGTTCAGGCATGGAGCTCTCTTCTAATGAGCTGGTTATCTGAATCAGGTGTGTTAAATAAGATAGACATGCAAAATATGCAGAACGGTGGTAGGCGAGGACTGGAATTGAGAACGACTGTCCTAGATCTTATAATTGTCACAACTTGCAACTTTCAAAATGGTTTTATAGAGTTGTATATACTAGAGCAACCGGCTGCAAATGATTTATGCTTCAGACCAGAAGCTAATCACACATTCACCAGGTGTGGGATGTAATACGCTCTCCCGTCTCTCCAGATGGTATAGCATCCAAGAGCCCTTAAGGTTCCTCCGCATCCGATTCTGCCCACAACGGCGAGCGTGGAGCAGAGAGGTTACATACCAGGGCCGCACAGCTCGGCCCGTAATAGCGGGGGTAATTAGATCGAGCACGCCACAGACCGCATGCCGGCATATGGTACCTTTCAACCGTGAGCCCACAGCTAACAAAGGAAGGAGTATTTTACATGGTGCAATCTCTAATCTCATAAACAATACTAAAGACATGATGTAAGGCTCCAGGGTGCCATGAACGCCGAGGCATATTGCATTTAGATGGAGCCCGTGGGGCCAGAGCTGAAATATGGTGATTTGATTGCAAGCGTCTGTAAATAGGTTTTGCCAGTTCAGTCGGCCTACGCTGACAACACGATTTGCAGCACAGCTTGCTTTGATTCAGTAGGAAATAAAACACACAAACTCACTGCAGAGCCGCGCGTTCTGAAGCGAGATGTTTTGAATTTCACCAAAGGCTTCGGTCCCTGAGATCAGAGACTTGATATAACTATCTGGGCAAGAGACAAATTCGCTCGGTTTCACTCGCCTTTCCAACTGGCAGGCTTCACAGAGTTACTTGACATTCCCGTTTGATGCAAGGAATGCAAGGAAAGATAGCCTGACCGGTCGCAACCTACAATCTTGAAGTTTACTCTAAAGATCCGTATCGGATTTAATCTCGCACACATGCCCGCCAGCCACTGCCAGATGGAAAGCTGGCACTCGCCACGGCGGATTTCACAAATGGATGCTGTGCAGCGAGGAGCACAACACTAAACAGATGTCAATTTCCAAATCAAAGCGTGAATTACATTATCGGCGCTTTTAGATTTCAGCAGACCTTTGTCTCGCAGCACAAAGTCAATTCGATTTACAACGGCAAACGGCAGACTTCCCACTCAAGATATCCAGAAGTGAGGAAAATAACTCAATAGCAGGTCAAATGAGCAAGTAACGAGAAATGGCCCTGGAACAGAGAAAGCCGGCTCTGCTAGGGAAGGTGATAAACATTTCCATTTCTCTTTGCTGCGCACACTCACGCAAGAATGGAGGTGCAAGGAAAGGTGAGAGAGAAAAGAGCACTGAAGTTTTTTTGCGCGAAAAAGGTGTTTAAACTTGACAGCGCCTTAAAGGAGAAACAAAACTGAGCTGTGATTTCGCCTTCGCTAGCCTGAGGCCGTTCACAGCAGCTCAGAGTCAGAGCTCTGTAGAGGCAAAAGACCTGCGGTGAGAACCATTTACACACTCTGGATGCATATTTTGTGTCTTTTCTTCCACTTCTATCATACACAACAACATTTATAATCGCCCTATGGGCAGATGTGCCTTTAGAAGCCATGGATGCCGTAGTTATTTTTATTTATCCTTATATAGGAGCACATACTGCACATTAGACAAGAGAAATTTCACAGCTTCTTAAAGGGACATTACAAAATATGTATAAATTATTGTTTATTAATGTTTTTTTTTAAAGTGATGCAAATGAGGCAAAAAAATGACCAGAGCCTGATTCTGTTATCATTTATTCACACTTAAGTCTTTGCAAACTTGTATGACTTTCTTGAAGGATGTTGGTGACCAAAATGTTTTAGTTCCCATTGACTTCTATTACATTTTTTCAGACCATACAACAGATGTCAATGAGAACAAAATTGTTATCAAGATTCTTCAAAACATATTCTTTTGATTTCCACAGAAGTAAGTCAGTCTGCCTGGAACAACATGAGGGTAAGAATGACAGATGATAGATTTTCATTCAACCACTCCAAAAAAAGCTAATGTGAAGGTTAGGTCAAGCTTTATGGTGTAATTTGGCTCTAAAAAAGTACATTCTTGTGTTTACTGGATTTGTCTACTTTAATGTGAAGTAGTTTGGGCCAAATTCGATTGCAAATTAAATGAGAGCATTTTCTAAAGCTCTCATAACACAGAAAATCATTGTTCTGGAGCAAAAGGAGCATGTGATTGGCTAAGTTTTTTGTTATGTTTCAATCATCGATCATGTCATCATTGAACATGCATAAGCGTTTCCATGTGCACTCCAGGCTGCGGATCCTGTGTTTCTACATGTGACAAGAGCGCCCCCACATGGATCTAAATGATATGCTTAATACTGTTTTTTCACCACAGATAAAGGATAAATTAATATCAGGCCATCTATGTAAAATATTAGTTCATGCAAATGTCTTCAGTGTCCTGTTGGTGCATTTTGTGACTTGGAGTTTTGTTTTGGCAACCTCAATCTGATCACAATGCCAGCCATATTTCCTCCTCAATTTGTGCTAAATAAAACTGAAGTGTGCCATTTTTATATATATTTTTAATGTATCTCAACTCAATATACAACTATAAGTAAGCTATAATCGAAATTGAGTAAACAAAGAGTTTCCAAAAAGATGTTTTAATACAAATGTTCAAAACATAAGATTGACATGTATACAAAACCAAGGTAACAAACAAAAATCATACGTCACGCTTCAACAAACGGTGAAATTGAGCCAAGAAAATACTCTTTGAAATGGTGGTCTAGAAAACAGACCAATAATATCACTGCTAAGTGCCCTGGACACACATTTTGTCACATACTCAAATACACACTTAACTAACACGCTATTTAGAAAATGCCTTCTACTATATCTACAGCAAGCTGCTTTGTGACCAGAATTACTCCAATCCTTCAGGACAGGCCTAAGAATGAAAGTCCAATTCACTTAAGACTTAAAAGACGCTTCCTGGAAAGTCGAACGTTGTTTTGAGTCAAATATAGATGGTGGTTTTGGCTGGCAACAGAATATGGAATCTATATTTTTATCTTTCAGTACATCTCGTTCTTTGTTTTGAAAAATGGTACCCCATGATTTGACCATTTATACCATATAAGTACAGTTTACGTAAAACTATATCAAATTAGAATTTCTTTCATTACCTTCATTCCAGATGTTTTCATAACTTGTGGTATGCCAAAATGGAGGAGAAAATTCATGTTCAGTGTTTTAAGTGGACTGACTTTAAACTGAAATGGTCCCAGCACTAGTCCAACAGCTGTAAGTCATCTATCATTATACTGCTTTGCATGTGCATAAGCAGATTTCTGTAACATGAGGCTTAAACTTTACATGGGACAAAAACTCATTCAAAAACATTTCTATTTGTCTGTTTGTGTTGTCACAGTGCCTGTGTGCTGGAGCTGATGATGTCCATGAAGGTGGCCTCTATGTGATAGCACAGCTGTACATCAGGATCGGCTCCCCCCAGGTCCTCTGCAGACCTCTTGCGTAGAGAGCATTTGGATTCTGATAGCGGTATTTCCTGTGGCTTCTGTCTCAGATACTGGAGCCCTAAACACAAGATCACAATGGATTAGATCTAAATCTAGGGCTACATGATTTGGCCACACCATATTGTGATCATATCTTGATAAATACTGAGAAATTAACTGTGAAAAGATAACGTCATATTACTGATGCTTAGATAAAAGGTAAAGGAACAAAGAAGGCACTTTGAAACAGAAGCTCACATGTTCAACAGACTGTGCAAAAACTCTAAACTTGCAAAGAATGCCATTTTTGTCTGCCAAAGTCTGCAGAAACGGTTAGTCTTTAAGGGTCATCAGACTTGAATGTCAATCTCAAATCACTTTTAATTGACCCAAAAGTGAAGTGAGTGAAAACGAACCTAGTTATCTGGTGTACCTGAATTTGCAAATGGATATTCATTTACTTCAACTGTGATGGGGTCACAGGTCACTTGTCACTAACACACATTTTTTGGAAGTCTATCAAGTTAAATCTGATGGTAATATAATAATGGAATGTTATAGGTTTAGTTTTAATATAATTAATATTTAAATGCAATATTACTATAATAAATATTAATATTATATTTTGAATTAAACATCAATATAATAAGAAAACTAAAGGAAGGCCTTTGAGCTTTAATATGCAGTTGACAATAATGTATAGATTATTTATTTCAAATGTCAAAATCTTTTTTGAGCCACAATATCACATTATTAGATTTGTATAATAACTAGGAGTAGTCAGAAATGTTCAAACTATGCTAATGTGAATCATGGCTTTTTGCGGTTGTTTAATAATCACACAAGACCATATTGCAATAACTGTGCAGCCATATGCAAATATAAAACTATTAAAAACTTGAGTATTTCAATGACAAAAAAAAAACTAAAAAACTAAACACTTTACAATAAGGTGTCATTCGTTAAAATTAGTTAATGCATTAATTAAGATAAGTTTTTACGTTAAGATACGAACAATGAACACTACATTCATTACACTCTTTATTAATCTTTGTTAATGTTAGTTAATAAAAACAGTCGTTCATTGTTTGTTCATGTTAGTTAGCATTAACTAATGTGCATTAGTACACAGTGCATTAAATAATGCATTGATAAATGCTGAAATTAACATTAACTCAAGATTAATATATGCTGTAGAAGTATTGTTCATGGTTTAGATCCTACCTGTCCGATCGCTACCACCTTGTTCATTTAAATGGGGAGTCATCATTCTTAGTTCATGTTAACTAATGAACCTTATTGTAAAGTGTTACCGACTTTTTAAACAACCTATGGGAAAAATAAATAGAAAAAATACTTCAAGAACCAAGGCACCTGAAAAAGTCGGCATGCACTTTTTCACTCTATTAAATCTGACTTTGAACTGAGTAAAATCATTTTAAATCTTGCCCTGCCCCTGCCCCATACAATAGCCATTGATCAATACAAATTAAAAACAGTTCAGTCAAATAAGACAAGAATACACTCACTGGCAATGAGAGGGTCAATATCTCTGGCCTTGGTGGTGACATCAGCAGCAGACACCTGACCCACCTGAACCAGCAGGGACATGACATCATCAAAGAGTGGGGGGAAAGCCTTGCAGAATGAAACCAGGCATGGCAGCGTCGGCATGAAAAATGCAAAGCGCTTGGCACGGGTCAGCACTGTGCAAGATACCAAAAATATTTACTTAAGTGAATATATTACAGAATCACATGCAATTTTTGGTTGTTTTGCGAACAGATGCGCTAGATAACATAAAACTAAACTGCAGGATTTAACAGTGCTCAAGACTTCTCTGGTACTCCATTCAATAAAACAATAAATGGATGGCTGATGCATCATTTATAAACACTGCAGCTGAAGGTTTGTCACAGGCAGTAATAAGTGGCCAGCAGAGGGCAGTGTGTACTAAGATAATGGGAAAAGTTTGCACAGGTTGGTTTTGCTACAAAAAAAGTCAAGGTAATGGTCTGATATCTCCAATTATCAATGTTATTTTTAGACATTCTTTAATAAAATGTCAGCCCTAATAAATGAATAAGAACAGAGACCAAGGTAAAGACAAAATGGAACACAGATAAAGAGATAAAGCAACAGATGAAAGAGTTATTTCTACCTGTGAGGAGGGTGCCCATCACACTAATGGCAAGACGTGCCACACTGAGGGATTTGGGCAGGGCGTACTGGGTGCACAGATGGGACAACAGCTGTATGGCGAAGATCTGTGCCAGACAAAACAAAACTGCCATTAGCATCAAGCCCAGAGGTCAACCCTAAGGGCTCACCATGTGCCTGTGATTCGAGTAGCAAAATACATACTCTTAATACTTCAATTTATAGCTATACAGCTCTAAATAAAGTTGTAGTACATACTATAAAGCTATAAAGAGTCTTGCATACTAAATATACTAAATTCTAGAAAGAGAAATTATATTCTGTGTATATTCATGGGATAACAAATTAAGGGATTCACACCTGAATTCAAATTAATTCTGGAACTTGGGAGTGGCAACTGATCTACTTAGTAGTCCTGGCTGAAAATATGGATGGACGAACTGATAGTTTCTTACCTGTTTCTCCAGCTGCGGCTGAGTGAGGAGTTCTGGGATAAAGTCTAGACAGATGTGCATGGAAGGAATTCCTGCCACCGTCAGAGGCAGCAAAGCCTGCGGATAACCCTGAATAAACATTTAAAGAACATTTAGAAAACCTTCAGAACTCAATTAGAGCTTTAGAACCCAATTAGAGATTTGTTTGATTTTGTTTTCCTTTATCTGAAACTGATTCACAAAAACCTAAAGGCTGTTTTATTCTTTAAAACGTACTTCATAGTTAATTTTAGTTTAAAACTGTTCAAGTCAAGATGAAAATGACCCGATTTTTTAATACATGTTCCTGCTAAATTTGCAAATGATTTACTGGTGCACATAAAAAAAATACAAAAATAAAAGCCATTATAGTGTCACAAAGTTTTACACTATTGTTCCAAAAGTTTGAGGTAGGAAAGATTTTAAACATTTTTTTATATAATTCTCTCATGCTCACCAATGCTGCATTTATCAAATGTACAATAAAAAACGTAGAGTGTGAAATATTACAAATTAAAAGTACTGTTTTCTATTTTTAATGTATTTCAAAATGTAATTCATTCCTATGATGTGAATTTTCAGCAGTCATTACTCCAGTCTTCAGTGTCACATGATCCTTTAGAAATCATTCTAAATATGCTGATTTGCTGCTCAAGAAACAGTGCTACTTAATATTTTTGTGGAAACTGTAATATAGGTTTTAAGGATTAAAAAAAAAAAATGTATTTCAGACCAAAATCTATTATATTGTTATAAATGTCTTTATTACCACTTTTGAATTAAATGAATCCTTGCTAATAAAAGCATTAATTTTATTAAAAAATATTACTGACTCTTTTGAACAGTACTGTAACTTGATTTGAACCCCTCCCTTCCAACCACCTGTCATACAGAGACCACTTGTCACTAATCAATCCCCAATGGATAAAATGACAATTTTCCCATTGAATATCCTGTTTCACTCTGAAATATATGACATAAAAATGTTAAATCCCTATAGAGGGAAAAAAAAACATTGCGTGTGTACTGTGTCTTATGATCATCATGCATGTATGTATAAAGTATGTATCATAATGGTGATGGCAGTACTGTAACAGAGAGACTTAATTACCTGAAAGTGTACTAGTTTGGCAATGTTGGGGTCTGCGATGAACATTTGGTGCAGTAGGCAGCAGATGAGACACTGCACTTCCCTCAGGTCACTGAGCAGCCCGCCCTCTGCCTCGCGCTCCCCCTGGGCCCCCCGCCCAGCCCCCGCGTCGCCCACCTGCTTCCGCATGGGAATACCTGGAGCAGACTGAACGCTCCTCAACAGGCTGTCTGCTCCTCCACCTCCTCCCAGCTGCAGCTCCTCCTGAGGGGACGGCAAACACACCTCCAGCAAGATCTGCACCGCTGCACTGTCCTGAAGGTGAACAAAAACAACACAAATATGCCAAATGCACAAACTGGTGATTCAGAGATCAGTATTAGAGATGTGTTTGTTTGCATGTGTCTACCTGAGCAGCCAGCAGAGCGTTCTTCAGCTCCTCTCTTGTGACCTCAGGGGTATCAGGTTGGCCACTCAGCCCAAGGTTTGATCGCTCAAATTCAGCCGTCTCTTTCAGGTGAGCGTTCAAGTAGGCCTTAGATGCCAACAGGTACCCATTCAGCATATGAAGAGTGATGTCCATTAGTGGAGGACACCTTCATGAGAACAAACACACCTTCCTTCAGTAAGACTAAGATTAGCATGAATTATAGAATTTCTTTATAGGGTATTTCTTATCAGGCATTTCTAAGCAGGTAATACCTGAAGACTCTGGAGTCGCAGCGCAGGACGATGAGAGGATCCACCATCAGATCATTCTGAGTGTATTTCTGCTGCCGCAGGAGCTTTACTGAAGGCTGCAGAGCGTTTACCGTCATCACCCACAGCCTGACAGAGGAAAGAGACTTAGAACGAGTGCTGAAGTGCAAGAATTCCTTCCATTTTTACAAAACACAGAGGAAGTCTCACTTGCGTGGCATGACTGTATTAAGTACCATCCAGAGTTTGCTAACAGTCTGTAGGATCCTGCGAGAGACGCCGTCCTCTAAGAGCAGCCCCATGCTGGCAGTCAAGGCCTCTGCGTATGGGATCAGATCTCCCGCAGAGAGCAGCGTCAGGTGCTCCAGGATACGCAGCAGCCTGGGCCCACCGGAGAGAACATTCTGGAAAGCTAAGAAAAAAAAATGTAAATGATTAATTAAAACACACACACACACACACACACACACAAATAATGACCACATTTAATTCAAAGACATATGTAAAATATTTAGAGGCTTTAGATGTCAATATATTTGTTTGTTTTATTTCCATATCATTAAATATAACATAAGCCTGTCACCATCTGTGAATACAAGAGTCCTGTGGAGAGACAGGCCTGTCAGAGCAGTGTTGTATGAATACAGAAACACCTTCAGGCTCATTACTCCGCAGGTGCAAAACTGAGTCATGCACATGAAAGGTCAGACTACAACAACAAACTATTCATATCATAGACTATAATAAACACTTGTGATCTCCTCCAGGGCCTTATGAGTCTCAATGTAGAGTTCAGTGGTCTGGTTTACTGTAGTGTGAAAACTGCTTGAGAAATACATTTTACAGCAGAGATGTGCTAATTGCTTTTGTAGAATCCACCTGAGTGACAACTTTTCTATTTTTACCTATTGTATAGACATATGCCTTTCCATTTCCTTATTTTGACCTTGTGTTAATATAACCAAAACTGACTTTTGACATATCCACTTTTCTTCACTTTTAATCCATATTAATATTCTTTACACTGTAAAAATGGATCCATCAAAATTATTTTTAAATTATGAGTCAAATTTCGAAAATGTAGTAAATGGGAGAAAATCTTTAATGCAATCTCGGTCACATGAGAAATGTGATTTCCACATTTTGCTCTTAAGTAAGTGGTTGATAGTGTGAGTTTCTTGTACCTTCTCGTAGCTGTGTCTGTGAGTATTTGCAGGATGAGGATGTCAGCAACATCTTCCTCAGTAAAGGCAGAGTACCAGTCACTTCTTCTTCACTGATCCAGTCCTCCACCATACACAGGTGAGGATAGTTTGTGGCCAGTAGACGCAGAAGAGCAGAATGTAAGCCTAAAAAATAAAATAAAATACAAATTAAAAGTACAAAGTACAAAAGTACAAAAGTACAAATTAGTTTATAAATAAAATAATAAATATTAAGTACAAAACTAAATGTAACTTTTTGATATATATATATTTTTTTTAAGTATTATAGCATTTTCACTGTTTGCATGTATATAGCCTGTAAACCAATGCACATAAAATGAATAAAAACATATTTTTAGAAAGATATCAAGTATCAGTGTCATGTAATGAGAAAAAGAATTGCATCTAGTAATGCAACTAAATATGGCTGTATTATCACATATTTTAAATCAACTCTGCTGAATATAAGTGCAATGGAGGTTAACGGGTGTCCTTTACCTCCCAGCTCCTGCTGCAGTCCTTGGGCCTGGCGAATGAGGTGTTTAATGGGAATCTGGTCCATGAGGGCAGGAGAGTAGGATTTTGGTTTCTTCTGCATAAGTGCTGGGAGGAGAGAGAACGCATGGTTATCAGGCTGTTTGTTAAAAATAGGCCTCTGTGGTGCAGCTCATGTACGGGTGATTTTTCATTGTATTCCAGTTCATTAGCACAGCCAAAGGGCATCATTACTCCAGAATGATAAGAGGAGAAGAGAGGGAGAGAGAGAGAGATTAAATAAGCGCAGCACTCTGGGAAGAGCTGTGTGCATAAACACTGAAGAGTAACCGCTCTAATAACCGACGAGAGGCTTCCAAAGCAAAGTCAAACTGCCGGTGATTGGTGTGAGTTTGAAGCAATTTAATATGCAGAGGAGAGAGCAAGAAGCTAAGCTGTATCGCTCTCATCCTAATATTATAACAGCACTCTGGGTGGCAAGACAGGAACTTACATAAGCGAGAATACACCAGATTAACCGGAGATAAAATGATTAAGTCCTATTGTACAGAGACTATCATTTAATAGTTGAATTGTTTAAAATTAAACAAAGAAAAAGGGAAGACAAAATCAGAAAACACAACACAAATATAAAACAAAAAAATACATTCAAAAACATTTTTCAACTGATTAAACTGTAATTTGAATTGAACGGATCAATCGGAACAAGTGAATTCTAATTTAAGGAAACGTAAAACAGGAAATATACTATTCACATTTAAAATGAAGTCCCTTTTTTTTTGG
>NW_015542477.1:1789246-1790482 GCF_001515605.1 Sinocyclocheilus anshuiensis
GTAAATTCCACCTAAATTATGTCAGTTAAGTGTGTAATATAATATACCTACCCAACGTCTTTGTATTCGCGAGCAGAGCTTCCTCATACGAAAGGATGTAATAGAGAATGAGCAACTGGGTGGTGATGGTGTACTGAGAACGGACTTTCCCTCCATCTCCCTGAGAGAGACAGAAAAATTAGAGGGGGAGATGGAGAGAGGTCAAACAGAGGTTAAAAGGAACAGAAAGTACAGGAATAAATGGATTTGATCTGCATCGGACAGAACTGGAGATATACAGTGTATAATCTAGACAAGTCACATTTACTTATATAGCGCTTTATACTATACAGATTGCTTCACAGAAGCTTCACATTAATAAATATGAAAATAACACTGTTAATGTTCATGTTAAAATTCATCAATTATGAAACAAATTCAATTTGAGTTGTAAAGCAGCTTGACAGAAGTTAATAATATCATAATTCAGCTCAATTTAGAACATTGTATCAATGCAGTTTAATAACTGTCAATGTTGTAAACTTCAATTCAGCTATAAGCAGCTCTACATAAGACAATAGAGTCATTATTCAGCTCAAGTCAGTTCAAAGTTGATCCAATTTAGTTCAAAAACAGCGTGGGTTGCAAAGTTAGTGTCATTTTCCAGCTGAATTCAGTTCAAATTTTGTTCTCATCCGATAGTGTCAATGCAGTTAAAATTATAATATTAATTTCCACATTAAAGTCAATTGACATTCAGTATCAGTGATATATACTTTACCACAGACCACACATGATAACAGGTCTTTAATACTATTAAACCTCAATTGTTTTAAAGTGCCTTTTGACCTATATAATTTATGCTTATCAGTCTTCTAAAATCTGAATCTTTGCCTTGTACATATTGCAATATCCAGATGCCGTTGGTCTAAAAATAACCTTCAATAATAGCTATGCAACTGATTTTTGCTACTGCAGGGCAGTCATTTATCACAGTTAGTTTTTTCTTTTTTGAGATTTTGCAGTCAACATTATCGAAAAGATGCTTAAGCTCCACCCACCCCTGCCAAGCCCTGGAAAACATTAAGGATCTCCTGCTCTGTGATTGGCTGGTTGGTGGCCTCAGGGTTGGTCTTGGAAGCAGGGGTCAGGATGGAGTTAATGAAAATTAAATGCAATTATTAAATACAATGTAAATAACTTACTTAAAATTAAATAAAGTAAAAAAAAAATGCATATAAAAAAAGTTAATTTAAT
>NW_015542477.1:1790702-1798923 GCF_001515605.1 Sinocyclocheilus anshuiensis
GCTGATTACAGAACCGGCTTTCTGACAAGATGCGCATTGAATATCGCATGCGATTTATCGTGCAGCCCTAAAACCAAGTAAATGAGAATGCATTACAAAACAACACAACCCTCGCGAGTAAATCACTCGCATATGCGACTAAATCTTCACTCTGGGCGATTCGGGTGATTAAATCATCTTTCCAGCTGAGCAAATCAATAGCTATAACATGGCTTACTGACTCTAGAGGAGGCAGATTCCAGTCTTTAAGGCTGACGATGTAATTGTGAGGAAACATTCTGATCAGCCGGGCGATGCGCTACCACATTCAAAAACCACATCCTTAATTAAATCAATGGAGTGTCTTTCCATGAGTCAGGAGAGGAGCCAGCCAGTCAAACAGATAATAGAACCCAATGGATTCAAGTCGATACTAGCACTGAACAGAGTCATCTCCAGTGTGTGAGTTGGAGGCTCAGTATAAGCAAAGTATTTCTATAGTCTTTGGTATAAGTTTAGCACAGATATATTTTCACTTGCCGAACACACTGACAGAGCGCTTCAGAGTTTCATTCTCTGTCAAGCGATCTGTGCTATTTTTCAGTTCATCTGAATGGATGCGCAGCACACCTGTATTTGGCGTACCATAGCTATAACATGGCTTACTGACTCTAGAGGAGGCAGATTCCAGTCTTTAAGGCTGACGATGTAATTGTGAGGAAACATTCTGATCAGCCGGGCGATGCGCTACCACATTCAAAAACCACATCCTTAATTAAATCAATGGAGTGTCTTTCCATGAGTCAGGAGAGGAGCCAGCCAGTCAAACAGATAATAGAACCCAATGGATTCAAGTCGATACTAGCACTGAACAGAGTCAACAGAGTAATGTAGTGTAGTTAGAAAGGAGCGGATTTTAACAGAACATAAAAACAAAACAGGATAGGAAAGAAAACAAAACAAAATAGTCCACAAAACAACAACAGAATTACAATACAATAGAATTTAACGAACGGAACACAAACAAAAGAACAGAATAAACAAACAAGCAAACAAAAAACAAACGTAATAGAACTGAATAGAATAAAACACGAAATAGGAAACCAAGTAGGGCTGCACGATAAATCGCATGCGATATTTAACGAGCATCTTATCTAATATTAGCCACTGGCTAATAAATTCTCAGATTTTACTCTCCAGTGTGTGAGTTGGAGGCTCAGTATAAGCAAAGTATTTCTATAGTCTTTGGTATAAGTTTAGCACAGATATATTTTCACTTGCCGAACACACTGACAGAGCGCTTCAGAGTTTCATTCTCTGTCAAGCGATCTGTGCTATTTTTCAGTTCATCTGAATGGATGCGCAGCACACCTGTATTTGGCGTACCGTAAACTCTAGTGTGACTCGCCGTCGCTTTGTCTCACACACACGCAAAGAAAGACAGAGCGAGAGAGTCTTACATAACATGCAGAATTGACACTCTACATGTAAGATGTATTCTTTGTTGTATTTTCCTGTCAAAATAACAGTTCCTTTGGAATTCTTCAGCTTTTAAGAACTGCCGGGTTCTCTGTTAGTAGGCGGAACTAACGTGCAAACGGCAATCTCATTGGCTGGCGCTCACCTATTATCGTCCCTGTTTTGATTTCAGCAAATCAGTTCAAGTGAACGCAGACAACGTGATTAATATTCATTAACAATTGAATGACAAATAATGCATTCATACCTTTTAATTCCTACATGGTTACCATGTTTTAGTTTTAATTTTTCTTACAGAAACACTGAATGACCAAAAAAGCACCACCACAAGTCCTAAGTTCAGTTAAAATGACTTATATGCATTAATACATGGTTACCAAGTTTTCAATTGCCAAGGTGTCCGAAGATGGGTGGTCAACAGAATAGAAAACGGAATAGAATATATAGATAGAAAATAATAGAAAACAAAATTAAATATAATAAGATAGAACAAGCTAACATATGTAACTAGGATGTAACAAAAAACAGAACACAATAGAACCGAATGGAACAAATACAACATAACAGAACAGAAAATTAAAAAAAAAATACAGTTGGAAAAAAAACACAAATAAAGTAGATGGGAACAGAACACAAAACAAAAGATCAGTAGAAAAAAAAACAATAGAACTGAACAGAAAACAAATAATATACCATAGAATGAATATAGGATATAGAGCACACATAAATAGAATATAACAGTGTTTCTCAACTGTTTTTTTATTGTTATTATAGTAAAATGAGAGTAGACATACTAATAATCATGATTTATTCTGCTGAAGAATCAAGAACTGTATGTTCTTTAATAAAAACTGGTAATTGAAGGGGAAAAAGAAATGACTTTAGTTTTTAGAATTGTAATTCATGTTAGAGTTAGATTTTTTAAAAATATATTAATAATAATAATGTGTTAATTTAAATGCTATTAAGTCATTCAGTGCCCCCCACCCCCCTGGAAGTTTGCTTTCAAAGAATAGCAAAGAAACAAAAAGAATAGAATCAAATAGAATAACAAAGTAACAGAGAATGCAAGAAAATAGTATGGAACACAGCACCAAAGTGCTGATATGATACCAAAAAAAAAAAAACAGAACACAACACAACACAACAGAACTCCAACAGAACTCCAACAGAACAGAAACAACACAGTCAGAAGAGTATCCTCAGGATTACCTTTATGGACACTTTGTGTTTGGTGAAGGCTCTGCTCCTCAGGAGCTGGTATATGCAGTGGATGGGGAGGAATCCTGTGATGTTGGCACTGAGGTTATTAGTAACGGCCACTCGCACAGCATGTGCTGTGACCACCTGTGACAACACAAAAATCCACTTATCACTATATCCGTCTTGATGCCATAATTGTGCAGCTACATTTACATTTAAGATATTCAACAGATGTCTTATCCATAATGACAAAAAGTGTTTTGTTTCAATTCGTTAGACTGCCATGTTCAACAGATGGCAAGCATGCAGTTCTCAAAGTTATCTGCTAGGACAGGATATCTATAATAGTGCATGTAATAATATGACAGGCTGTTAGTAATTAAGATGTTTGATATGGTGCCTACACAGTTATTGCAATATGTCAAATAAATTGCACAAACTCAGAAGCACACAATTATTTTTACAAAATCATTGCTCTTATTAGAAGAGGCTAACGACTGTTTTGCATTAAAACACCATCAATCCAGTGTAAAGAAAGAGGCACCTGTTCTGTGAAGATTTCCTGAGTGAAAATGGTCTTCATTTTGCTCAGTGAGCTGGGTTTGATGGCGATCTGTGGAAGGATAAGGAGTTTAAGTCAGTTCTCAACCAGATTAAACTCTGTGCAAGGTTTAGAAACTTCAAAAACAAATTTCGACAAAATATTAAGTTTTTTTTTTTTACGCCGAAAGTGAATCATTCTGGCTAAACAAACCCTCCATGGCTCATCTATCTGTACCACGTCAATAACGTACGACTCCACTAAGGGCAATTACATATTACACAGACGTACTTTAGCCTTCTCTGGGATGTGCATGTTCCTAGACACTAACAATCAATAAATCCACCAATTAACACCCTCTCTTCTGTGACTTTTACAGTGCAAGCCAAGTATAATGGATGTTTACACCTAGAGGACTAATTCTGGAATTTAACCAATGTTGGCATTTAAGCCCCAAAATAAACAGAACTAAGTACCCCCTTTGTTTGGTTCTAAATTTGACTTGTTTTTATAGAGAAACAAACAAAAACCCAATACCTCTAGAGTGAACCACTGATGGATAGACTGACCTATTGCTGTAGGCACTAGAATTAATTGATTTTGTCTAATAAAAAACTAATTATCTTAATTATAAAGCATGTTTGCTTATTATAAGCTAAAATCAAATGTTCAGAATATCCAAAGCGGCTGTCTAGGTAAGTCAGTTGAAACAGCTAAAATTCCTATTCATTTGGGTTTGTTTGAAATATGTCTTTCACAGATGTACTCTGTGAAATTCCAGTCTGTGTGTCCTCACACAACTTTGGTAAAAAATTACAGAGCATATTAGCTACTTTTTCATCGTCTATCTTTGGGGTCCTCTGTGAAATTAAACCCACCGGGATAGAAACATCTGCGATTGTGGTATGTATTTTTAACGCTCATTTATTTATACACTCATTACTCTAACTAAAAGGACAAATCTCACTGAATGTACTACCTAGTGCACATTCATTATAGAATTCCCTAATCATATACACTATTGTTCAAAAGTTTGGGGACAGTTTTTTTTTGTTTTTTTTAATAAACATGCAGAAATCCAGAAAGTACACATTAAGTTGTTTTAAAGGGACAGTAAAAACATTTACAAACAAAAGATTTACATTTCAAACAAATGCTGTTCTTTCCAACTTTCTATTAATCAAAGGATCCTGAATGAATGTATCACCATTTCTACGAAAATATTAAGTAGCACAACTGTTTTCAACATTGATAATAACAAGAAATGTTTCTCGAACAGCAAATCCGCATTCTAGAATGGTTTCTGAAGGATCATGTGACACTGAAGACTGGAGTAATGAATTCAGCTTTGTCATCAAAGGAGTAAATTACATTTTAAAATACATCAAAACAATAATAAAAAAACGTTAATTTAAATTGTAATAACATTTCACAATATTACTGTTTTTACTGTATTTTTGATCAAATAAATACCACTTTGGTGAGCATAACAGGCTTTTGGCAAAAACTGAACAAACTATACTAATATAATTACTCACATAGAAGTCCAGTTTATTTCAATGGATTTTGTGACACATGTATACACAGCACAAACTTCCATGACATCCAAATACATTCAAGAGACACTCCCATCTTAATAAATTATATGAAATGACAGGCATCCAATGTTAATAATTATAACTCAAATGTCATTTAGAAAACGAATCTCCCCGGATTAGTGCTGAAGTGACTTTACTGTTAGTTTTATTCATTGGCTGACCAAATGATTGCTTAAACTCACCTTCATCCCAAGAGTGGAGCAAACCAGCTCGATGATGGCACTGAGCTGGTTGCTATGGAAATACATTGCAACCAGTAATAGCATCTCTCCAAAAGAGGCAGAGACACCAGCGGCACTGGAAAGAATAAGAGGAGGGAGGAGAAGAGGGGGACGGAAAAGCAAAATAGAGGGAAGACAAAGAGAGGAGGGGGAAAATGCATTAAAAAGAGTCCATATTTAAACACTCTTTTATATAGAACAAACAGATATCAACCCCCAGGGTTACAGTGGGCTTCACATATATGATAACACTAACCACAAACATGCTCAGCCGTGCATCGATGGACATTTATCTCTAAATTTATAGAGTGTGGATAAGCGCTCCAATCACAGTGGGTCACGAGGAGCACAAGCTACAGGAGATATGACTTATAACCCGTCAGCTGCTTATTAGTTATTAAATTGAAAAAGCCTGTCACTGCCTAACCTCTGCTTAACCCCATCTGTTTTCATTTTATCATTCATGCTCTCACCCTCTCCCTTTTATAAGCATAAAATTATCTAATATACTGACCACATTTAACACATTTCACCACAAATGTTTTATGTTTGCACAACACATTTTATTTTTTCTTGTCTACTAAAAAAGTGGCCTTTAAGTAAAAATAAAAAGCCTGTACTGATGGCTAAAATTCATATTGCCTCACCAGCCTATGCTTTCATACCGCCTATATCTAGAACAGAAGTGGGTCTGAATGCTCCAGATTGGGCAGACCTCAGAGGAATACTAATTGCAGACACAAAGAATGTGAAAATAATTCAAAATGTAATTCCAAATACTTCTTAAATAGTTCTCTATGAAATAAAACTAATTGGATTGAAGGATAAACAGACGTTTGGTACATGAGCAGAACAATTCTGTTTCCTGTAAACTTCTCCAGAAGATTTCCTTCTCGCCGATCATAAAATAACTGCCATTTTTAGTATGTTGTAAAATGCATTTATTGGTTGTTATGGGTTTGAAGGGCTTCTGTACCTTTCAAAATACTCCTCCTCTTTTATCATCCAGCTGAGCCACATTACCATCAGTTGCTCCTGTTCTGGAGTACTGCAGAGAGAAGAAACAACGGCATGATGACGCATCTGGGTTTTAGGACTTTGAGTAAATAAAACTATTGAAGAGTAATTTAACTGAACTGAACTTCGCATTAAACATAACCGAGTGACAGAACATTAAAGTGCTGATGTTGATGTTTACTGAAAATACAAAGTGCTTGCTAATGTTACATATTTAAAGAGGTCGTGTCATGCAACATAATTCTTTTCCTCGAACTTTTGACATTCACTATTGTCCAAGTTTGGGGTCTATAATGTTTTTTAATGTTTTACAAAGAAGTCTCTTGTGTTCACCAAGACTACATTTATTTGATCAGAAATGCAGCAAAAATAACAATACTGTGAAAAATGACTACAATTTAAAATAACTGTTTTATATTTTAATATATTTTAAAATGTAATTTATTCCTGTGATGGCAAAACTGACTTTCCAGCAACCATTACTCCAGTCTTTAGTGTCACATGATCCTTCATGAAAATCATTTGAATATGCTGATTTGGTGCCCAAAAACATTTCTTACTATTATCAATGTTGAGTAAAATAATTTTTTGTGGAAACCGTGATGCATTTTTTTTTCAGTATTCTTTGATGAAAATGAAAGTTCAAAAGAACAGCATTTACTTGAACTACAAACCCTCTGTAAAAACATAAAAGCCTTTACAGTCACTTTTGATCAATTTAAAGCTTCCTTGTTAAATTAAAAGTATTACTAACTGTCCATAAAAAAATTGTACTGACTACAATCTTTTGAACTGTAGTGTAACAGTTTAACAGAGTTTCAGAAGTCCAAAATGATCAGCAGCTAAAATGGTTTGTACTGAAATCCTTGTATTTCTGATGTCAGAGATTAAAATGGAAGTGGAAAATAGTGTGAAACTAAATTATAATTGTTTTTGGCACATTACAACTGTACCTCATTGAGAAAAATGTAATTAATGTATGATATGACCATTTTAATCTTTAAATCATCATTTATCTAAATAGGTGGAGTATTAGTGTCAACGTGCGTACCTGACGAGGGTAGAGAACGCCAGCAGTTTGCAGAAGGACAGGGAGACAAAGCGCACTCCTGCAGGTGTGGCTGGTGGACGACTGGTCATCAACTGCAACAGTTGCTCCGCCTCTTCATCTGTGGGCCTGTGGAAAGAAAACACATTTGTAACCACCATTAAAACTTCGCAACATTTGGAAGAGGTATTCAGTGTCATCAGGAACTGAATATAATAAAACTGTTGGAATTCATTTCCATAATCTCGCAATGGAATGGAGCCAGAACTTCTTACATGGGAAAATGAGCACCTTAAGCATCTAAATTACTCATGGTTAACAGTTACTATTAGAGGTCGACCGATAGTGGATTTTGCCGATACCGATAGCTAGGTTGGACCACACTGGCCGATACCGATTAATTAACCGATAGTTTTAAAATTGATACTGAACAAAAACTAAAATAGTGCTTTATTAACAAAAACAGTACTGAACCATACTAGTAAGTAGTAGTAAAAAAAAATAATAATAGTAATAGTAAATGTTGAAATTAACACACTCTAACAAGGAACAATACTTACACAGCTTTCATTAATCTTAATGCTACAATTGGACTCTTATTTTAAAGTGTTACCATTTCATTTCAACTGTCATGCTTAAAGATGCACATCTTTAAATATATACACAAAGGCTATAGCATTAAAATTATATACATATGGATATTGTATGTATACTCTCACACTTTAACTGCTTCTATTCTTGAACACTTGATGATTATCTAATCAAAATAAAAGCGCAGGGCTGAGTCTAGGAGAACTCACCGGTATCACACACACTCCGGACGCGTCGCGTTCAACTCGAGCAGCGGTCTAAAACAGTTTATTTAATCACCAAACGGACACAAGTTTACTTCAAGAATCAACAATTTGGCATGGATGAGTTTGAAGTTCGGTGTTTAAAAAACGGAGCAAACTATATTATAGCTCTATAAATGAAACTTTAACAACAATTCGGGACAAATATAATGTAATTTAATGGAAAACTATGTGAATGGCGCTCTGGCGCGGCAGGATTTTCTGTCGGCTGCATTTAAATCCGCGTCTGAAGTTTCCCGCTCTGTTCAGCGTGCAGTATCACGTGTCTAAACAAATAGCAC
>NW_015542477.1:1799168-1822956 GCF_001515605.1 Sinocyclocheilus anshuiensis
CAGACCCTTCTCAGCCTCTCTAGCAATGTACACAACCCGGAAAACTATCGGCATGGATTTTTGTCGATAACCGATAATTCCAGCAATCAACTATCAGTGCTGATTAATCGGCAAAACCGATACATCGGTCGATCTCTAGTTACTATACCACCCATTTATACTTTAAAGAACTGATATGTGTCAGCTGTAGCATACCTAAGACCAGCAATCCCCATAAGTGCGCAATAGAGCCGCAGCAGCGCACTGGCCTTCACCACATGCTCCTCCCGCAGGCCAGAGTACCCCGAGCTGCTCTCTGAGTCCATGTCACTGTCGTTGGGAACATGGGTACTGCGGGAACGGGGTAAGATGGCCACCAGCTCCAACAGCAGCTGCCTCCGCATCTGCCACAGCACTGAGCTGCTCTCTCTTTTCCTCTGAAGTGAGACACGTACATGAGTTTCATGCGTTTACAATGTAGCTTATCATCAATTGTCTGAGTGCTTCTGTTGTTCCTCCTTACCTGCTGACCATTGCGAATGAACATACTGAACCAGGTACGCACTTTTCCATTGGTGCCCAGAAGTAGGCCGCTGACATAAGACACAAGAGGACTGACCGCCTCATCTGCCGTGTCTGGCTTGTAGTCTAGAATTAGAGCAACGCCCAGACCTGGAAGATGACACTCTTCCACCTGTGGAAGGACCAAGGGCTTGATTTTAATGACACATGGTTCTGATCAATTTAGCTGCGGCCCATTACCAAGCATGACAGGTAGTATAATGCTCGAGACTCACCACCATGGCCCTGATGTTCAGAGCCTGAGAAGGGTTCATCTGACACAGCTGCCGGAGAGCTTCTGTCCTGCGTCGCCCACCCACGCTTTCCTCATCCTGCCGTTCTCCGTTCTTTATCAAACCCCTGCACACTGGAGATACAAGGACACATACATAAGCAATTTTGATTAAATGTGCTGCTTTTAACTTTAAGCAGTCTAAAAACCACATAAAAGATATACTAATATTGTTGTATTTTTATTACATACATTAAGTACAGTGCAAAGGTCTGGGGTCAGTAAGAAAAGTAATGATTTAATTAAAATCTTTATTCAGGAAGGATGCATTAAATTGATCAAACGTGACAGTAAATACAATAGAAATTGTTACGAAAGACTTCTTTTTCAGATTTTTCATATTCTTTTTAATTTTCTATTCATCAAAGAACCCTGAAAAAATGTACCATGTACCAAAAATGTAATGTTTTAAACACTGATAATAAGAATTGTTCCAAATCAACACACTAGAATGATTTCTAAAAGATCATGTGACACTGAAGACTGTAGTAATGACTGCATAAATTCAGCTCATATCACAGGAATGAACTAACACAGTTCTTATTATTATTAATTGTAATAATATGTATTAATATTACTGTTTTTGCTGTGTTTTTTTTGTTTGTTTTTTTTTTACAAATAAATGCATCCTTGGTGAGAATAAGAGGCTTCTTTCACTTTCTTTTTCTTTTGGGCTTTTTGACACTTTTTATTGAAAGACACATTCGATCAAGAAAAAAAGAATGGGCTGGTTAACATGGTTCAGTCTCAATTTACTAAGATGAACAGGAATGCTAACACACAAAGCTGTGTGTTAGCATTCCTGTTCATCTTAGTAAATTGAGAAAAATTCCAAGTATTATATATGCCACCTTTATTGGGACAAGATGTAGACCAGATTTGATACTGTGAGTCCATGTGAGCACCACAGCTAAACTTGCCTACTATGTTACGGCTCAGTTGAGATTATTTTAATCTTTCTTTATTTGGCTTGGAATCCAGCTCTCCTCTCACCTTGAATTAAAATATCGGTTTACCTTTTACTATGTGATTTTAACCACAGATGACATTTTGCCACGCTGAATGATTAGAATTACAGAGAATCTTTTATGACCGAGTGCCGGAATGATATTAGTTTCAATAGCCTCTAATGAAAAAACGCCTGATTGAGAGAAAACGCAGCTGAATCTGTCACAATTCATGCTGCATCTGATTACAGTGTATCTCTATAGACGAGCTCTTTCCCTTAATGATTCAGCCTTGAGCGGAATATTCTCCCAATGAAAGATCCTGTCTAGGTAATGAGCCTTGAGAATTGGCCATTCAATAATACGAAACATTTCAAACTGGCTCTGAATGGAGCCTCACACAAATAAGCTATTGACTCAACAAGGACCTAGGAGTGATGAAAAGATAGCAGACTCAGAGATGTTTTTATTTCCACTTAGAGCATCTCTGTGGAAAACCCATATAGACACATAAAGAGGTGCACAAACACACCCATGCCCAAACTGCACATAATCAGCCCTGCCATACTCATCAAAATGGAAATTCAGCACCTCTCAGATGATCGTGCAATGGCCACATAAAGCAGATAAAATGTAAAGTAAAACTGAGTTTCATGTGGCTTTATAGTCAATGAAGAAAAAAACGAAACATACTGTTATATTTTGGTATGTTAAAAAGAAAACAAATGTACATATCCCTGATCCAAAACCTAGAAACACCTGAATGCAACTCCAACTATTTAAAAGTGAATTCACAATTCAATGAACTTTCATAATGTGGAATATTTCTAAATGTGACCCGTGCTGGCAAAATGAGTCACAATGAGCAAATCCTTTTCACATCCCCATTTATTTTCACATTAAAAGACCTTCAAAATGATGTATGATTTGTTGGAATCGGACAAAAAATGACTGAGCTTCACCCGTTTAAAGTCGACAGTCAGCAAAATCCATTTTGAGAAAAATCAAGTTAAAATTCTCTGAAAGTTCCAAAGCAAAATCACCTAGCAACATTGCATCTTTTCCTCCACTTCTTTTCTTAATGATCATTACTATATTAATAATCACAATATAGCTATTTGTTGATTTTATCTTTGTTATTATAAATAAGAACATATGCAAAAAAAACAGTAGAACAAATATAAGAAAAATTATGCGTTACCTTTTTCGTTTTACATTTAAACAAAAGCATTCAAGAAAAACAAATAATCAAATGTAAAAATCCCTTTTGTGTAGTCATTACAAATAAATTCATTATTAAAACTACAAAAGCAGTTTAATCAAGAATAGCAACTGATTCCCTCTTTTCTTTTATTGTTACATTAACATTAATGAGACAGACGGCCTATATATTAAGACCTACTGTAATGCACAGATCTAATATAATGTTACACATCAGATGTTTTTCCCCAGACATTCACTTAAGAAATAACAGATTACACTGTGAATACTTAAACACTGTAATTCTGTGAATATGTGTATTTATCGGGATTGCGCGCTACCGGAAGTGCCTTTATGCATACGCTTCGGATGACAGTCAACGCAAGAGGCGAGCAGAGAAAAGGTACTCCTCTCAGAAAATGAACAAATAAAGATAATTTTAGATTTTAATTACTCTTTGGAGGCATTGGGATCACTAGACGAGGGCCTAATGAACTAATTTTTGTGAAAACCTTAAATTCGACCTTTTTTTTGCATGTAGTTTAAAATTAACCTGTGCGCATTCCGACTCATTTTGCCAGCACGGGTCACAAATGAACATGTCTGATGAAATGTGCACAGTAAGGCCAGGCACTTGTAATTAAAAAGTACATCTAATTAGTGTTGATTTCATGTTGTCTTTAAAGGAGAGAAAAGTTAATGGATTAAAAGTTACATTTTTAACTGTTTTAAATTCAATATTTGTTGGATATTTCAGCAGATGATGGACATACCCTCACTGAAGCTGTCTGGGACATTTGCCACCAGCAGGCACAGGAACCACTCTCCATTCCGCACGTGAAGCAGGGCCTCGGCCACCTCAGTGATGGGCAGCAAAGAAGGCAGCTCTGTTGGGAGCAGATTAAAAAAAAAAAAAAAAAGATTTTCTATGTTTAAGACAAATTTATAGTTTTATCTTCAAAGACAGCAAATAAAGGACAAAACAAAGACAAATTACAGGCACAGCTGAAGTATAATTTTAGCCAGTTTTTCTTTTCTGACATGCTGAAGGAAATGTTTACAGATGTCAAGGTCAAGGTCATTTTTATTTATATAGCACCTTTAAACAACATTAATGCTGACCAAGGTGCTTCACAGTAACACAATGCAACGATAAAAATACAAAGTTTACAATTTAAATCAACAGCTTAACCCATAAAACCAAATAAAAATCAGGAATAAGAATTTAACTCACTAAGACCAACATATCCAACAATTATACATAGGCCTGAGAAAAAAGATACGTTTTCAATGATGATTTAAATGCACATAAAGAAGATGATAACCTAACAGATTGAGGTAACGAATTCCACAACTTAAGGGCTGATACAGAAAAGGCTCTATCACCTTTAGATTTCAAACGAGACAATGGAACGGTTAATAGATTATCAGAGGATGATCTAAGAGATCTCCGGGGTGAGTATGGATGGACAAATAAGGTCTAAGATATAGACTGGAGCCAGACCATGCAAGGTTATAAACACAAAAGTTAAAACCTTGTACTCAATTCTGAATTTAACTGGTAGCCAATGTAAATGTGCTAAAATAGGAGTGATATGCTCCCTCTTTTTCTTCCCCATTAAGAAGCGGGCTGCAGCATTTTGAACCAGTTGCAAACGAGAAAGGGAAAACTGGTTGACACCAGCATATAACAATAATCAAGCCTGGTTGAAATGAAGGCATGAATAACTGTCTCTAGATCACTAAAAGATAAAAGAGATTTCAGTTTACGTAAGCCCCTAAGCTAGAAAAAACTAGCTCTAACAAGAGTTTATTTGCTTGTCGAATTTTAACTCTGAATCAAAAACAACACCCAGGTTCTTTACACGAGTACGGATATTTGCTTGCAAGGGTCCTAAACTAGAGGACATGCTGTTAACCAAATGGGGGGAGCCAAATAGAATGACTTCAGTCTTGTTCTCATTTAACGGAAGAAAATGATCACCCATCCAGCTTTTGATGTCATTTACACAAGCAAGCAAGTCGGATAAGGACTTTGACCCAGGTTTAATTGACATGTACAACTGGGTATCATCCGCATAAATGTGATATGGGACCTTGTGAAACTCAAAAATGTAACAAAGAGGGAGCAAATATAAAGCAAACAAAATCGGGCCCAAGATGGAGCCCTACGGCACCCCACCAGTAAAAGAGGTAGGTGATGAATGAGAATGACCTATCTCCACAGAAAAACTCTTCGCAGTAAAATAGGATTCAAACCAATCTAAGGCCGAATCACAAATACCAACCTCAGTTTTTAACCAATCTGAGATTTAATGCAAGCAATTTTGTTTATGAAGAAGCTGCAAAACTTCTCACACAACTCTGGGCTATGACCAACACCAATCCCAGAAGGAGGATTTAATACAGAATTAATGGTAGAAAACAAAAGCTTTGGACAATGGGAATTTGAGAAATCAGATTAGAAAAATATTTAGACCTCTGCAAGGCAACTGCCTCTTGAAATTTGACCAAAAAATTGTAACGATGTAACAATGATTGTGTCATAGAATAGTTTAATGGTGTTTTTTTCACTAACTTTCATGTAAAGTTTTTGACAGTCTTTACACCATTCACCTGCTTGTAGGATGCAAAGAACATCGGCCACTTCCTCCAGGTACACGGGGCTCTCAAACAACTCAGAGGACTTGAGGAAAAACTCGCCATTAGAGTCAGCAAGCTGTTGAACACAGGAAAATATTTTAACACTATGTGTGACAGAATAAATTAAAGATAACAAACATCTTTATGAAATATTGAGGAAAGCATGCATGTAGCCTTTTAATTTAGTTCTTTCTGTCTTTCAGTTTGCTAAAAGGATCATAATACCTATATTATTTGGGGTTGGTATTTTTAATGTTTTGAGAATAGGTCTCTTATGTCCACCAAGGCTACATTTATTTGAACAAAAACACACTAATATTGTTAAATATTATTTAGGTTAAAACTAACAATATTCCATTTGAATATATTTTAAATTATATTAATTACATATATTATTCCAGTTTTCAGTGTCAATTGATTCATCAAAAATGCTGATTTTCTGTTCAAGAAAAGCATATTAATATATATAATAATATATTAATACATATGTATATATATACATATACATATACACATATATACATATATTTTTCACGTTTTGTTATGTTGCTGCCTTATGTTAAACTGCTTTAAATTACTTTTTTTTCCCACATCAATCTACACTCCATACACCATATTGACAAAGCAAAAACAGAAATGTCACAACAAAAAATAAGTACATTGTATAAGTATTCACACCCTTAACTAAACATTTAGCTGAAGCACATTTACAGTCTCAAGTATTTTTTGTTTGGTGCCGACAAGTTTTGCTCATCAGTTTTTGGCCATTATCTGCCATCCTTCTCCTCTTCTCTTCACCTCTCAAGCTCTGTCAGGATGGATGGGGGCAGATGCACATTTTCAGGTTTCTCCAGAAATATTTGATTGGGTTTATGTTCAGGCTCTGGCTGGGCCACTCAAGGACATTCACAGAGTTGTCTGTAAGCCACTCTTGCTGTGTGCTTAAGTGCTGAGCAGAGCTGGTTTACTTCAAACATGATATCTGGAATTGAGGTTCATCAGACCAGAGAATCTTGTTTCTCAGTGTCTGAGGGTCCTTTAGGTGCTTTTTGCATATTCCAAGTGTGTTTTCATGTGTCTTCAACTGAGGAGAGGATTGAGTTTGGCCACACTGCCATAAAGCCCAGATCCTTTCCAAACCATACCCATTCAATTGAATTTGCCACAGGTTAAATTCACTCGAAGTGTAATAACATCTACAAGCAATATGAATGCTCCTGTTCCAGATAAGGGTATGAATACTTATGCAATGGAATCATTTAATTTTTTTTTTTTATAAATTTGCAAAGATGTTAAAAACCAGTTTTTTGCTTTACCATTATAGTGTATGGAGTGTATACTGATGTGGGAAAAAAGTCATTTAAAGCAGTAAAAGATAAGGCAGCAACATAAAACGTGAAAAAAATTAAGGGGTATGAATACTTTCGCAAGGCACTGTGTATATATATATATATATATATGTGTGTGTGTGCGTGTATGCATGTATGTATTTATATGAAGAGTTAATTTGCAAATACACATAAAAAGTTTTAAAAATCGTAGTTTTTCATTGTGCATTCCAATTAATCAAACTGCAGTTGGGTTATTTTGATTAGGTAAAAAATAACTAACAAATAAAGCTTACTAACACATAAAACACAATAAAAACATGATAACATAATAAAAAACATGATTTTTAAAAATGTAATAAAATGGAGTTTTAGAAAAAAAATTTTTTTTTTTGCAAAAAAAACTTCATATATATATATATATTTTTTTTTTTGTTGATGTTCTGAAATAACACATAATAAAATAATTACACATTTCTGGACTAACTTACAGTTGTCTAGACTAGGGGAATGTATTTTAACGTATTTTATTTTAAATTATACACTTCGCTTTTAAAGTGAAGGACAGATCATTATCCAGAAGTAAATAAAAGCATACTAAACCTTGTTCATAATGGCCAGCAGCTCACTAAGAGCCAGTCTGAGTCTCCTGAGAGGATCACTGTGCTCAAACTCCAGAGTCAAACCATGCTGCAGTTGAGAGACCAGGATGCTCTCGCCATTAGAGCCACCAGCCTTATGCCTGTAAAGAGAAAATATAATTAGAATCATCATATATTTAAGCTAAATTCCCTCCAAAACACCTCTCTCAATTTCTCAGAGCACTTCTGAGAAAGACTAACTTATCTGATTTATTATGCCAATGAACAGAATCTATAGAACGGCCACATGAAAGCAATTTCTAGCTTCTGAACTCACCTCAGCTGCTGCTCTTTTCTAGCGTCCTGCTCCAGAGCATGGAAATCCACAGACAGCAGTGCAACAATGGAGTTTACCGCCTCCACCCCTGACAGCAGTCGCAGGATTAGCTTCTTGTCCTGTGCCCAGGCGTTACTCTGATCTGCAGGGGCACACAGAGCCATCCTCACCAGACAGGGCAGTAGGAGTCGCAGCTCTGGGTCACTTAAAGCTGCTAGTCTGGCCACATCTACCTTCTGCATGGCCTCAAATGCATATGGGCTCACAAACTGAAGACTGACACTGTCTGCCATTCTGCTGCAAAGAATGAAAGGGAAAGACAAAGAAAGTAAACATTTTAGATTTAAAAAGTTTATAATAACCATACTTTACATAATATTAGTTAGTACACAACTATTGCTATTACTGTAAAATCATAATAATAAATGACTACGGGATTTATTATTTTTTTTCACTGAAGTATAACTGTCATTTTGTTTCATTTATTTTTTGATGCCATTTGTGACTAAACCCTACACCAAAAACAGCACTGTGGTATTAACATGACTTACAATGTTAAACCTATGTTCTGGACATGCACTATGGTAATGCTATGCTATTCTTTTAAGTATATAGTAAAAGTCTGTAAATACTATAGAATATGAATATGGTAATAAAACAATCCCATGGTATAATAGCGAGTGTACTTCGATTTTAGGTGTATTTATAAAAATGTATATTCACGTTTTAACATTTGTTGCTCCAAAAAAATATTTAAAATACTATTTAAAACACTTTCGAATGCTCACTGTGGAGAACTTCCCTCAGATGCACAGCACAATGAAATACAAAGTTATATTTAACGTATCAAACTCTTTAGCTTGCGCGTTAATTTATCAGAATCTAATAAAATAGTATTTTGTATCATTAGGGACCGTGGAACAGTAGTGGAACCGACTTACCTCAAGTTTACCAGACCCGCTGGCTACTCCAGAAACACAAGCCCCGATGAGGCCCGCGAGACCGCGGTCTTTCGTGATTCTCACGCCTACAGGAAGTTGAGCGTCGTCGGTTAAGTAGTAGAGTTCAGCGGAAAGCTAACAGGCTAGCTGCTAGAGCTAATAAAAAGAGATCCATTCATCAAGATGTAACTTTGAAGCACTATAATTCCAATATTAATATTTGTATGCTTCACATAATTGACTTATTCTGCATAAAACCATCTACGTCCCACAGACTGTTTACTGACAGCAAGCTAAAAGGTAGAATGGTGAATTGTTTTAGCACAAGCGCTCATCTGCCTTCGGTGTGCATGCTGAACTCTGACTGCGTCTCAAAACCTAGTGAGCCGCCTACCTAGACACCATTGTTTGGCCATCACTGGCGTGTTCATAGTTAAATTCTCTTCACAGCGCAATAAATATGGAACATTTACAATAAAGATAAAAAATAATTTTTACATAAATAAAATTCCATCTTGTCTGTGATGCCCAATATGCTATCTATGAAAACAGCTCTCTTGGGTTTGAGACACAACCATGAGAGAACAACGGAGACTCATTTAAAGGGGTCATATGATGCGATTTCAAGTTTTCCTTTCTCTTTGGAGTGTTACAAGCTGTTCGTGAATAGATAAGATCCCTGAAGTTGCAAAGACTAAAGTCTCAAAACATCTTTAAAAAAGCATCATATGACCCCTTTAACCATTAAATGGTAGCTGCAAGTAAGTTAGCAAGGTAAGCTTTTTCAGAAACATTTTCCCATTCAACAATTTTTCTATTGTATTACAGATAATCATAATTATTTAATTATAGAACATGTATTTTTTATTTTTATTTTTTTACCTTTTATGGCGTTTGCGTTTATTAGAATTGGTACAGTAAATGTGGCATTTGTGTTCATATTTACTAGTTATAGTAATTATATTTTAAATGTAGCATTCATAGTAAGACCACAGTATACACAGGTGCAACCTACACAAGAATGGTTAGATCAATGTAATTCTATTTTTTCATAAAGCAAAATATGGTATTTGTTATGAAAACAGTAACTGCAAACACATTTTACAGTGGCAGTTTGCAAATATCCTTGTTAAATTATTACTAGGCCCATGATTACCAATATTTATTTGAAATATGAATGCTTCACTTGAACTTCTATAGCTGATTTTCACAAAGGGTAAACTGTGAAACCATCACACATGCTTGACCCTATAGCTCTTTACATGCTGTACATCACACACTTGCATTTGGAAAGGATGTAGAACTGGTGTGGGAGGTAAGAGAAATCCCAGGGTCTTTGAATATCAGCATACAGTTTATTCTGAACAGAGTAAGATACAGGAAATAGATCTTTCTCTGTGCACAAACACTGCATTTCCAACAGGCACCCAGATCTGGTTGTAAAGTCCATTTACACCACACATTTCTTTGTCACACTCAAAGAAAAGTGATTTTGGTCTAAAAGTGTCCATTATCACTCAGAAATGGTGCAAGCAGGAGAGATAATCAGGGAGGGCGAGGTGAAGTGAAATGGATGAACTTCTAAAGGGGGGCTAGAAGCGTTATTTTAGATCTTTATCAAAGCCGCAAGCCTCCTTCACAACAATCGGATTTTGGATTTCACATCACAGTCCCTCCCCCCAAAAAACACAAGCACAGGAAAAACATGAAGTTGACTCTTTTTATTCCTAAAACAGAAGCAGTGCCACCCAAGGCTGGTGCGGCATTCATATATAATTATTTATATATTGCAGTTTTTAGTTTTTGTGTTTAAATGTGTGGTATAAAATACAATATACGACAATGTACCTCTTTATTTTTAAACACAGTGAACTTCATTGCTGTACAAGTCCCGTGCAGCTAAAGCTTAGCTGTAATTGTGTCCACACGCAAAGACGTGGACAGAAACCCCCATCCGGTCTCCTCTGTACATGGTGACAATACAAATAATCTGTCTCCCTTACAAAAAATAATACTCTAAAAGCAACCTACCGCAACTTTATTTTATTCATCTTTTTAGTGGGTTTTTGTTGGTTTGTTTTTGTAATTAAGACGAGTACATATATTTTTGACCAATTGCTTTAAAGCAGGAAGGCGATACAAACCTTCTAGAACTTTTATATATAAAAGAGGTTAAGAAATCAGACAAATTATACATTAAAAACTTACAATAAATAAGACAGATGCAGGCATTTCGTTTGGATATAATCCCATCCAAAAGAAACAGAATTAGAGGTCTTAGAACCAAGAATTCATTCTCTCATTTCATAGAGCATCAAAGTCCCTTTCCATCAGAATCTATACAGGTTACTTCGCCATACACATCGATTATAGAACTGGCCGAATCCATGCTAACTGAGGAGCCGCGCTCTACCGTCGTAGTAGCCGTGGATCCAGGGATGTAGAACACCACCAGTCAGCACTTCCCGTCTTCCTTCTTTGGCCTCCACGCTGCCGATTACTCATCCAAGGCCTCCATTTCTCCTCTTTTTCTCTTTGAGTGAGTGTTATAAACACCAGACGCCTGATTCTCCTCCACAGTGCTGGGTCTCAGGTGTAGTGACGGCCTACCCAGATCATCTCCGCTGTAACTCGCGTACATATAAAGTCCAGCACTGTAGTTATCTGTTGGGTTGTTTTCAGATCCACCTTTTCTTCACTCTCCTCTTTTCGTTCCCTGATAAGGTCCTGCTCTCAGTTCTGCTCTGCGAGTGTTACAACATGGTCATAATGAAGTTGTACATTTGATTGAGCACCACAAAATGGATGGGCAGGCAAGAGCGGCGGTCCTGGGTCGCAGGGTCACAGGTCAGCCAGGAAAGGGCGTTGTACTGCTCCAACACAAATCTGTGAAGGAAAAACATTTTGGAATATTCAGCATTCGCCATCATTAAACTGAATTATATCACTTCCCGGACACTTAGAGGAACATTACCTGAGAACATCAGAGGTCTGACTGGAGTCCAGAGGGTGAGAGTGTTTGCTGTGCAAAAGTTCATCCGATTGCACTGAAGACACATGGAGGTGTAGAGAGGCCTGGGAGTTGGGAAAGAGAGAGGCAAGAAGAAATTTTCAGTCGACAGAATCCATTAATCTACACCCACCCAAAACAAGCTACAAAGCTGAACATTTCCCCTCATTGTCGGGGCCTGTTATGAATTAAATCGACAAGCCCATGAACGAGTAAACACGAGACGCCAGAAACATTCATACCCCTGTTTATGGTTTCCTTTATTAGGGAACGGTTTGCTCCAGACTTTTTAATTGTGTACAAGTCAGCAATAAACAAACAGCTGCTTATCAAATCAAATGCTTTGCCTTAATAATTCATGTCAACACATTTTGCGAGCTCAAATGTTTCTCTCCTGCTCTCTCTTATGCACACCAACAGCAGTCTGGCCCAATCCCTGAGTACTGAATTATTTAAAAATCCCCCATTGCAGGATTCTCTATAAATGCTGCATGAGGAGGAAACGAAAGGTCATGTGACCTGGATAAAGCATGACAGGTAGATGGGTGCAGTATCACACTGCTTTCTGAAGAAAATGACATTCTGAACAACGTTTTGTTGGCTCTGCATATAGTCTAATATCCATTTTGCACATTTACAGTATTCCTTAGAGATGAATCAATTTTTACTAAGGAAATTTGATGCAATAATGTACAAATCCCAAGAGAAAAATGTCTGCATTATGAGCAAGGAGCAATTACCTTTAAGAAAAGGGGACACTGGTTCTGTGCCTGAGGACACGCGGACCAGAACCAGTCAGGCAGTGGACCTGCTTTAGCTGTGGACACAAAATAGCCCAGAGCTAATGGCTGCTGGAGGATATTGGGAGCTTCTTCATGAGACTCCATGCGGTCTGTACTTTGACCCTGAAAAAGAAGAAAAGATAGAGATGAGCTCCAAAAAATACAAAACAGAAAGGAAAAAAGACACTTTTATATGAGAGTGACAAGAAAGTGAGCAACAATAACTCTCAGTAAATCAGTACTACTCTCAGTGCCTCTCTTAGCTTTCATTAAATATATCTTAATTTGTGTTTTGAAGATTAACTGAAGTCTTTTGGGTTTAGAACGATGTGAGTAAATGACTATTTTTACGTGAAATGTCCCTTTAAAACCTTAAAAAGCTCAAAGAGTTTTGTCTTTTATTCTTATTACTTTTATGTCTGCAAGTCAAAGTTCATGCCATTTCTCTTAACATGCTGGTTATTTGTTCCTTTTAGTGGTCAATCTCAGCTACCTTGCTCCCATCTCCTCCGTGGGGGTACTGGGATCCAGGTGAGTGGACTGGTGACGTGGTGGGTGAGGCAGGAAGGATATTTATGATGTCAGGATCAACCAGGTCATTCTCCTGCTCCAGAAGGTAAAAGATGCCTCCCATTGGATCTGATCCATCTGGAAATGAAGCAAGGATTCAGTATAATTTATTTGCATTGGCATGCAACTAATTCATATGGCAAAATCTTCAAGTAGGGCAAAAACACAAACTACCAAGTAAATAGACTGGAAATAAGACAGTGTTGTTCCTCACCATTGCCAGGGTTGAAGGCAATGTCAATGTTCTCATGCGGGTAGTTGGAGCTATTGACTTGCACAGAAGCAGAGGTGGGGAACACCAGGATGTGTGTGCAAGACGTGTCCTGCGGGGTGCTCAGCTGGGACGTCTGCATGTTCAGAGTTGTACTGCGACCAAACACCGAACCTGTTGACACAGAGTCTGGACAAAGAAAAGAGACAGAAAAGATTAAAATGACAGACTGACTGACTGAATATGAGATCAAGAGAAACAAGGATTCATTGATGGAAGTGCAAGATATTATTAGCTGTTATTTTCATTACTGAATCAGGTTTGACTGAAATCGAAATTCGCTTTTAATAAGCTAAAACCATTTTTTTCCTTGCATAGGCATCCTAGTATGAAAAAAGGGAAAAAAACCCTGTTGCTCTGTAAGCTCTGTGAGTGATGGGCAAAATCCATCAGATGCAATACATCTTGATACTATGACAAGCTTGTGTCAAATAAAGCCATCGATCTTTAGTATCATCACACCAGCACAGGAATCAATAGGAGTGCAGAAAAGTGTTTTATGAGATCGAGACACACACAGGAGTGTATATCAGATAGGGACAGCAGACACATGCGTTATGACACACTGAGGCTATCATTCACATCCACAGCAAAGAGACGCACAACTAGGGATGGGCGATATCTTATCATTTGTGATATACCGGTAAAAATTCTCCCCACGATAAGAATTAGTCTTCCCGCGATAATAACGATAAAGTCTAGTTGTTGACATATTTCTGTTTGCGACAGTGCGGAGCGACATCGGAGAAGGCAGACGTCAAATCGAGGAGTAGCAGCCTATATCGCTAAATGAGGAGCTCGAGCTCCTTTTACAATCTGTACCTGGTTTAGTTAGGGCTGTACAGTGCACAAAAAAATCTGTCTGAATAAATGTACTACACTAGCCTAGCACATGTGCGATACAGTTTTGCATGTGTATGAGCCTGTTTACAAACCTGTTGTCCAACAAAGATATAATTTATTGACATGCTTTTTCTCCAAATTAACTTAATAACATAGTCGAGTGTTTGAAATACTTCTTTTTGTGACCAGAATGATAGTATTATATACAGTGATAAAGGCCATGTCGATTAACATTACATTATATACTTTCCTTATAAAAATACCCAAGATTGAAGAACACAGATAAACCATATATTTTGTGCAATCATATGTTTATTTTCCTCAAGTTTCATCAGTTAAAATGTCTCTATCTCCGTTGTGCATTTTATTCAACGATAACGATACTAGGGATGCTCCGATCCGCCTTTTTTGCCTCCGATACATAGGGTTCGGTATTGGCCGATACTGATACCGATCCGATACCAGTGAAGTTTTTTTCCCTAATTTAAATAAATGTAGAATTTATATATCTCTGTGTGTGGAACTGATAATCATTCTTTCACAATCTACTATACAGATTACTTCATTATAAAGAAAAATAAAATAAACAATAAATATGAAAAAATATAGGCCTATGTATATTTATAATCTATGACAAAAATGTATCATAAACTAGGTTAGTGGATAATTCGGCAGCAAAGGTTATTCTAGAAAAATCAGTGCACAATAATTTTAGAAATCCAAACATTTAGGGAAAAAATTATTTTGTGGGGAACAAATAAAATTGTTGCACTAAATATGGTAAAATGTTACACATTGTTATTTGTATTATTATAAAATCCATTCATTAAAAACATTCATGAATGTATTTATATATAAGTATATACTATAAAATGAAAATACATTTCCTTTAAATGTATAGCATATTTTTTTAAAGGCAACAACATATGATAGATACGATAGGACCAAATAAATAAATCTCGGATTTGGATCAGCCCTCTCTGACCGATACCCGATCCGAGAGAAATGGCACTATCGGAGCCGATACTCGATATGAATATCAGATCGGTGCATCCCTACTGGATACCTTCCTGGAGCATCGTCAGTAGTATTACTTCTGCTATGGATATGTGGAGTTTCTGTGCAAGAGCGCCCTCCGGCTTCCAGTATGAATTAAACAGTCAATGTAAGGACTTAAATATTCCTATGTAGCCCACATTAAGCTATCATATGGCTTCAGAAGTAACACAGAATAATTCGCACAATCGGAAAAACAAATAAATAAATCTCGGATTTGGATCAGCCCTCTCTGACCGATACCCGATCCGAGAGAAATGGCACTATCGGAGCCGATACTCGATATGAATATCAGATCGGTGCATCCCTACTGGATACCTTCCTGGAGCATCGTCAGTAGTATTACTTCTGCTATGGATATGTGGAGTTTCTGTGCAAGAGCGCCCTCCAGCATCCAGTATAAATTAAACAGTCTTTACATTACGTGTGTACTCATTAATGCTTACAACACCCTATTTTGGGTAAAAATAGGAAAGATAATACTTTTCTCTAAAGAAACAGGATTCCCTGAATTATCGTCATTGATATTGTTATTGCAATAAATAGCAGAAATATCGTGATATATTATTGAGCCCTTATCGCCCATCCCTATGCACGACTACAGCAGTGAAGGGTATGAAGAATATTTTTATATTTTATATGTTTAATTATCCTATTCCAATCCGGTTTAAAATGCATTTTAATATTAAAGTCTGAAGAGTTTTCAGAAAAGCGTCATTATTTTTACAATTCCCTTTTGTGCTACAAATAGAGCAGAAACTAACTATGCACACTAATTACAGCTAATGCATCAAACTAGCCATAAAAATAAGGACGACCGTATGCACACCATACGGAGAGTAACAGGAAGTGTGATTCTACCTGGCATGATGACAAATGAGCCCTGGGGTTCCATGGCAACCAGGCAGGCGCTAAGGATGCTGGGAGTGTCAGCTGCTGAGATCCCGCACAGCTTGCAATTCTCCTTCAGCCTCCGAGACACTGACTGCAGATTCCGTTTGCTCAGTAAAATACTCCAGTCTGAGAGAGGAAAAAATAATCAAATTCATTCCTATGTGCAAAAAATGCGTCCACTGGATGTGCACTCCAGGATGCTGATCAGTCAATTGGCTAGAAGGATGCCACTTAATAAATTTCCCTTATTTTAATAAAACTACAATGTTATAATTAATAATAATAATAATAATACATTTATTTAGCAATCATTTTAAAAAAGCAGTAAGCACTAGAGTCAAAACTATGAATACTCTCAAGGTTAAAGGCCTAAAAACCATTTACATGGGCATTACCTCGCAACTCTCCATGCCCTATTCGTCCAAGCCGGCCAATCACCACTCTCCATGGCAATGATGTCATCTGAACCAAACCTAGACACCAATCCCAAAGCTTTTGTAGGCCCAGCTTCCGGGCAGATCCCTTTTTCCTTCTTGCTCTGAGATGACAAAAACAGAAACATTCTAGTCTCAATCCTTAAACTAGTTAAATATGTAAATTTGTTATACTTAAAATGTACATCATCATGGAGATGACAGTAAAAGTTTTACAAAGGTGTCCGGTCTCTCACTTGTCATGGCTGTGGTGGTGATAATGGTAAAGTGTTGAGTGAATAATTAATTCTGCATACTTTACAAACCACCTGCATATCGCACAATGCTACTGAGTGAGGACGTTTTTTGTAGTTCACCTGTTGGGTACGTCTATGCTGATGATACAGGTTTCCAGCAGCTCGCCGTACAGGTCCGTACAGGTGGCCAACAGCCATCTTTGATCATGTGACAGGCAGTAGCCCACAAACAGGACGTTATACTTCTGAGACGCCTCTCCGAAAGTCTCACCCAGCTCAGTTTGCTTGTCTTTCGTTGGGGCCAGGATGAAGGGTGGCATGTACAATCGCAGACACTCCGGTCTCTGTGGCAAGATAGTCATATGTTAATGGAAAATAGTGACATAACTTAAGTTGACACTTTATCCCCCTATAAAAACCGCAAAGATCAGGACAAGAGGACAAAAGTGAAGGGCCTAAGGTCAAACCATCAGCCTCATACCCAGGCATGTCAACATAACCTTTTCCTCTCTTATGAAATCAATAAACCCCACCGAGTAGTCACATCTCTTTTGTGAGTGGGGAAGGAAGTGGGGTGGGAGAAACGGTGCTAGTGAGTGTAGCGAGAAAATTGGATTCTACAAATAGCTCGGTGAAGAAAGGAGAGCAAGTGGAGCTTTCGGATTCCTCTGCCAAAACTTGCAAGCCGGATCCCATTAGGGAGGTCTCACGGAGCTGCCCAAGCAGATAATGGAAAGAGAACTGTTGGGTTGTGCGAGTCCCCTTTGGTTTTGTTCCAGGACAGGGAGGTCAGTGTAACAGTCTCCACACGTCACCGAGTTCTCATACAGCACTGAGAGCCGTTAAAGAGCCTGAATGGGCTGCCAGGGCGGGAGCTCTATGGAGGAGGTCAGAACCATGGGCTCTGGGAGCCTCAAATAAGGGTGTTCATTTTGACACTGCTGGCACTGGGGACTGGCACTTTAACACGTCAGTCTGGAGCATTGACGGACCTTTAGCAATGCTAATGTGTATTTTTTTTTTATATTCAAGGTGCTTTGGCGACTGTCTGAGCTACCCATTTCTATAAAACAAAAAAGGGAACTGCTTTTGAATTTGTCAACCAATCGATCTGCTGAACCTCACTCACATCTGGGTTCCTGAGGGAAGTGTCGAGGGCGAGGCCGGGGCCGAAACCCGTCAGTGATTTCACATTGGTGGAGGTTGGGAGGGGTCTTCTGCACTGGGTGAAGACGGAGAAGGCCAGAGACTTGAGGTGCTGGGCGTAGAGGTACCTCTCTTCACTCCTCACCGGCTGGAGCAAGTACTGACAGGGGACAATCTAAGAACACAAAGTGCACAGATGTAAAACAGTGATTTGTTTCACTATCTTCCTCACATCGTATCTGCCGTTCTTTTCTATAGGTGTCTATTTGAGACCGAGGGAAATTAAGTCACACTAGATCAGTGGTTCTTGACTTCAAGGTCCCCCATTTTTCACAACAATATTTGCCCAACATTCCTAGTTTCTATACATTAAACTGCAGGATTCCAGAAGTTTTAAGAGCTAAATGTTCTTCAGGGTTCCCACTCTCATTAACCAATGAATTTAAATGACTTTTCCAGTTGTTCATAATTCACTGGATAAGAATGATTTTTTTTACCCACAATTCACAAAAATTTGACAACTTGGCATAACTACAAAAACATATATTCGTTATAAAAGTACCCATGGAATTGTATTTAATTAATTACTTAGAAACACTTTTAAAACTAGGGTTCATATATCCAGGTTGAAAACAATGGGAACCCTGGTTATTCAAAGAAAAAAAAAAAAAGAGTGAATAAAAAATAAATAAATTTTTTTTTTTTGTTTGTTTTTAGCAGATTTTAATGCTTGTTTTATCTTATTTCAAATAACTGAAAGTCATCTTGGGGCCCCCTAGTTGTGAACCACTGCACTAGACTTTTTGCTGCATTAGGGTCATCCGATGCCCATTTTCCACAAGTTGATATGATTCTTTAGGGTCTTAATGAAAAGTCTGTAACAGTTTGAAGTTAAAATTTCTCAATGGTAGTGTAAAAAAACACCTTTTTTTACCCTTTCAAAAACAGCTTTTTTCAGAGAAATCCTTTTTGTAGCACTTTCCTTTAAATATTAATGAGCTCTGCTGACCCCTCCCCTCTCTTCCGAGATGCTCTCAGAGAGACTGTTTACTTTAGCCGCATTCATCGTGAAACTTGCTAATTAGCACATTATTAGGAAAGGCGATTTGCAAAGATTCATTAAAAAAACCTTATACTCACTTCTTCTGTAGGTGAGGCTGGATCATGAATGATTCGCGCAAACATAAATGCATTTATGTCGATCGGGGGCGCATTCCCTTCAGAAACAAATGTAATCCACTGTGTCTTCAGCGGCTCAGATGTCGTGAGTAAATGACGACTGCTATGTTCATTATTACATCCAACAACAAAACACCTCAATCGCTTAGGAGTCATTCTTGTCTACATCTGCTCCAGTGGTGAAACAATGGCGGACTGATGACAGCTCACCCAGGGTGGGTCTAAGGTAAGACACCAGTCCAGTCTGTGCTGAAACGCTAATGTCAATCAAACTACCGTGGGAGGGGCCTGTTTTTGTGACGTCACACAGACAGGCATCTGAGATCGGCTCGATTTGAGAAAGGGGGAAAGATTTTAGTAGATTAAAAAAAAACCACTGAGTGGATTTTTATCATTATAGGGTGGTTGTGTACACACACTGCCAACACACATTTCAGTTCAAACAACTTGTCAAAGTGCATGTAGCATCGGATGACCCCTTTAAAGATGTGTCCAACTGTAAAGGATGTCTAGTATCATCTGCTGTACCTACCTGTACAAACACAGAGTTGCGGATGTGAGCTGGAAGGGCCTGCAGCATCTCCAGGTAGCAGCGGAGGAGTCCCAGCGTCCACATGCTTGATTGTGACGCCCCTGGCTCCGCCGCCTCATATGAGAAGGGGTCCACAATATAGATCATGATGGCAGGTGGGTACGTGATGGCATGGGAATCTCCATCCGTAGGAACTCCGACCTTTTCTCTCTCCATAGTGCTGATTAAAATGGGAAAAGAAAGGGTCTTTAATTTGCTTTTAACACAAAACCTGATTAACCTGAGTTAAACCCGAGTATTTAAGTGTTTTACAAGTTACATTACATTTTGACAGGACTTCAATTTATACATGATGCTACTATTAAGACAGGAAAAGGCAACAAATACATTGTGTACCTCTCTGGTGGTTCAGATGGCCCCTGAGTCTGGCTGTTGACGGTTGAATTGTCTCCAGAGAGGCTTGAGTTCTGGGTGACAGCCTGCTGGCCCAGAGCCCCAGACTGGGAGCTGTTACCTTGGACTCCCAGGACTCCCATGGGAGGGAACGAGCTGGGCTTGGCAGACTGGATGCTGCTGCCCTGAGGGCCTGAGGAGGAGGAGGAGGAGGAGGGGGTGTTATTGGTGTTGTCTGGCAGGCCTGAGCCACTGTTGCTGGCAGCACTGTTGTTGTTGAGGGCGGAGCCTCCAGAGGCCATTGAGGTTTGGGAGTTGGAGGAGGCGGAGCCTGAGGATTGCGAGGAAGATGATTGGGTGGAAGAAGGGACAGGGGTTGGCTGAATAAGAAGAGAGCTGTCCAATGACTGTGTAGCGAGGTATGGAGCTGAAGAAACAGGGAACAAGATGAAGATTAGTGAGACAAGTACTCTTTGATATATTTCTGTGACAGCAGGGATAACGAAGAGAGAGAGATGGGTCTTACCGAGGTCATGTCTGCAGACTTGGGCAAACAGTTTGAGCTTGGCAAATGCATCACTGCTGCCACTAGCTGCTTTCAGGAACCAATCACTGACTGGCTGTTCTGAGAGCTTCTTGGCAGCTGCTCCACCCACCCTAACAATGCCATCAGCATGCACTTTGGAGATTGGTCGATGCTGACCAAGCTTACAAGACTGGGCAGAAACAGAAAGAGACTAATCAGAAAGCAGGCCAGAGAATCCAGGAAATGTTAAAAAAAGCGCAAGGCTTCTAATGTCAGTCACATCAAATTATTATAATTTATTATTGTATTCATTATCACACTGGCTTGTTGCAAAAATATTTTACTGTTTACTGAATTCTTCTAGTTATTTACTTATATTGGCTAATGAATCGGAAGCCTCACCCATTCACAGGAAATAGCTTACTTCCGTGTTAAAGTAAGGTGGACAGTGAGAGACAAAATTAAAGACTGACAAACTCTCTCACCTCGTAGACCGCTGTCAACTCTCTAAAGAAGCTCTTGGCTCCAGAGAGGAGAGCATCGCTGTCCGGGCAGAGGACCAGATAGCCCACGTCTCTCTGGGAGCCAAAGGGATCCAGCAGTAGCTTCTCCCAGTAGGGCAGGCCGAAGGGAGACAGCACCACAAAGTCATACTCATACCCAACCAAGAAGGTAGGAATGGGCAGCGGCTCCGGAGACTCATCAGTGCCTGGAGAGAAGTAAAGTCAGAGTGACAGGTGTGTGGTATCAAGGTTGCCCCTGCCAGCAATTTCAAAGTCCACTAACAAAGTCTTGTCAATGGGTAATTTTGAACATTTCCACTCCAAAAATCATGATGGCCTTTTTGCTCAACAAGTGCCCTTGCTGCTTACCATAAGACCCTCTTCCAGCCATCTTGTGAAACTGCTGCCATGTGAGAGGCCCCTGGACTCCCCATGAGCGAATAGTCCTCTTCTTCTGGATGGCATCCTGAAGAACAGGCTGAAGAGAGAGGAGAACTCTCAACACATCCTGAGAGCACAGCCCGCTCACATCCACTGCTATAGAGAGAGAGAGAGAGAGAGAGTGAGTTTAATACATATACTCAAATCTGTCAATATTCAACATTTACTACCATATATAAACAATAAACATAAGTAGAACACAGATAATACACAGAAACAAATCTTTTACCAAAAACACCAAAACCAAAAAAAAATTCATTTAGGGAAAAAAAATAAACTTAGTAAATAATAAAGTTCAGAAATGAGGCATCTCTCAATATTTTAGCCAAAACAATTTTACATATTGCTACTCTGCAATCATTCTTGGTCACAGTGAAGTGTGTCCACACTGCTAAGATGTTTACCTGTTGTACAATCTACAACATGTGCAATAAAATAAATGCTGCCACTGGCACTATTTCAATCCATGATTTCAGCTATTTTGTTCAAAAACAGAAAATTGAAATTATTTTTGGTTTCGGAAATTTTGTTGCATCACTAGCAGAACACATAAATGGTAATATGCGGTCAACTGTAAAAGAAAGGACTGATAACAAATAATTGCTCACAGTAAGACCAGGAATGTGTATTAAAGTAAGTAGGATCAACTTTGACCAAGTTATCATGGCCATCTTCTCTTTTGTAAATGTGAATGTCTTCCTTCTATTATGATCATATCTGTAATAATTAAAGTACCAGCCTAATGATGAGTATTGATTTTTATCATAAACAGAAATGAAGTGAACAAATGGCGAACATGCTCTAATCTCTCACCGCTGCGTTTGGCCCAATGGTGCAAACACGTGCTCTTCACCAGTGTCTCGTCCACCTTCCCACCGGACATGTTATCCATGAACTGCCGCCCGTGTTCTAGAGCCAGGTAACAGTCGTTGTGGAAGTCCCTTTCCTCCACACGCACACATGGTGGTACACAGGCGCCCCCTGGCCCTTGGGAAGACAGTCCCTCTGGGTCCAACGCCAGCGTAGGGGAGAAGGGATTAGTGCACTGATCCTGCAGGACAGAGATAAGCTCGTCCGGGACTCGATCCTTTCCTCCACCCCCTGTCTTCTCCAGCGACGTGCTCCGTATCGCCTCAAAGCGTTTCTCCGCCTCCTGGCTCACGTCCGAACCCCGTCCGATGATATCCAGCTCGTCTTCCAGGAAGAGGCCGGAGCCATTACCGTAGCGCCTGTTGACGACAGCGCTGAAGCCGCACCCACAGGGATACTGGGCCTCCATGTTGGGGTCGCTGATGTAGATGCCCACGTCGGCGCCTTTGATGTTCATGTTGCAGACGCAGATGCAGCAGCTGTCGAAGTTGCAGTCCTTGAACAGGTTCATGACGGACTCCGACAGGATGAGGTTGACGTATAGGCTGTGGGCTTCGGGGATGGAGAGAACCGTCGCAGGCTCCACAGAGTTGAGCGGCCTGCAGGTGGAGGGCGTCGAGGCCGGCGAGTACAAGTCCGAGTTCTCATATTTGAGGGAACCTTGCACACTGGCTGGGCCTCTGGGGGTCCGGGGGGTCCGTGGGGTACGAGGGTTGGGTGCTGAGAAGCGAGGCGTGGCAGGGGATGGGAGGATGCTCGTGCCGCTGTTGCTGGGTGGAGCGCTGTTAGACAAGAATGGTGTGTGGGTCTGAGGGGTGTACGTCTGGATATACTCTTGTTCCTGGGGTACGAGGGGTGGGTGCTGAGAAGCGAGGCGTGGCAGGGGATGGGAGGATGCTCGTGCCGCTGTTGCTGGGTGGAGCGCTGTTAGACAAGAATGGTGTGTGGGTCTGAGGGGTGTACGTCTGGATATACTCTTGTTCCATAGCATTGTTTTCACTAGAGTGCAAAAAGCAGAAAAAGACAAGAGGTTAATTGGGACATCACTGAAGTCAAACCCTACAACAAATGAGCAACATTTAAAACATCTCGTCTATTCTCACTACCACAGATGATTATTGGATATTAACATCATGAGCTGCAGTACTGTGCTTGTACCCCAAGAAGACCTCTGGGGGGGGAGGGAGAAACTATTTTTAGACAGACGGTCCAACAGGCCGCTGTGCAAGAAATGAAAGCACAGCTTGTGCCACATGGACCGTACGTGTGTGCGAGTGTGAGAATGCCGAGTGT
>NW_015542477.1:1822966-1856011 GCF_001515605.1 Sinocyclocheilus anshuiensis
GGCCTTTAAAAACAGGCAGGTGTTTAAAGGTCCCCCATTTGAAGAGGCGGCCCTCTCCCCCAGCTGCTGTGGGTTATACAAGAAGCCTAACCAGCTCATAAAGGGCTTTTGGACTGACTTAAACAAACGTGGACTTTATGACCAGACTTATCGCCCTGTCATCGACCATTCGCAACACCTCCTTCCTCTCTCGATTTCACTAAATTTCTACCGACAGCAAATATAATGTCCAAGAACACAACGTTCTATTTGCGCTCTGAGATTAATGTATGAAAATAACTTTATCCGATTATTTTTTCATCTGTTTAGATACAGTGCCAGCCAGTATAAAGAGACAATACAAGCTCAAGTCTAACTTGAGACTAACAGAATGAAAGAGCATAGCTGAAGTTGACCTTGACACAAGTTCATAACATCACATGAAAAAGCAAACCAGACTACAAGAATACGACATGAATAACAATCAGATGTAGTCATCTGAGCAAACACCAGCTATTCAAATAAACCAGTCCATGAGAAACAGAGTAGCTTGAGTGCAGACAGTGAAGAAGCTGTGAGATAAGCAGCTTCTAAATATAAGAAAATAAAAGGACAGTGGCAGCAGATGGATTTGACAGGCTAATTACCAGTGTGTTAACACCTGTTCTTCGCTTTTATTCTCTATTCGCCATTACTAAGAACAAGAGGTGTGTGGGTGTAACTGATTCCACAGAGCATGAGTTTGTACCTACAGTTCTTGGGTGAATCTTGCAGAAAATTATATTTTTACCCCAAAAATCAAAAGGAAAAGACCTTTTTTTTCCATTGTGCCATAATTTATGAGAATGAATGCCAAAAAGATAATAAAATGTTACAATTTTTAAAATTTGGCAAGGAAATGTGCTTTACTGTCAGAATTAACAATCTTAATTGCAAAATATATTTTATTTTTATTTAGGGGTGAAATATGGCATTTCTTTGTGAGACCCTCTTAGTCCATACAAAAGTCTGTGTAAAGATATGGGTGTTGTTTACACCGTAAGTTCAGTACATTTCACACCAGATGTGAAACTCACCCATCCTTGCTGAAAATGGTCATAGCAGGTACAGAGTTGAGTAGCTCCAGTTTTCCCACTGTCCAGCTGGGCCTGTAAACACACTCATCAGGCAGTTTGATAGGGGGCAGGCACTGACTGGGCAAAGACTTCAGGGGGGCAAACATGGAACAGCCCACAAACGGCTGAAACAACTCAGGCTTGTACACAAATGAGAAGTCCTGAGGAGAGAGAGAAAACCATATTCAATTTGCTGTTGTGTCATTCCAGTTCAATAGCAGTTTAATAAAAAAAATAATTAAAGAAAGCACTTGAGTAAATGCATGCAAGCTAATTTCAACACAAGTTTAAAGATCATAGATAATTTAGCTGCAACAAAATGTCAGCTAATATCAAACATGAAGTGCATTCCCACTGGCTGTGATCATGTCGCTCTGCACAGCATTTTGCTGTCAGTAGAGAATGGAAACGTACAGCACTGCACATAGTTAGGACATGGTGTAGCAGTCTTATTACTTGTCTAACCTTGATTTCAGAAGGTTTGGGGCTGCAGAAACTCTCCTCCACCTCGATTTTAAACTGACCACCCAGAGCAGTAAGGCCATCTAGAGTGTTAAGGCCAGAGCCAGGCTCCATACAGCCATACTCTTTGTTCATGGGAGAGTAACCCATGTTGTGCTGCTCTAAAGATGGAGGCGTAGGGAACATCTGGTGTAGATCAGCCGCGCCTGAGGGATGGATGAGCAGAGGGAATGACATGTAAGTGGAAGTACACAGTACATGCATAAAAATATTATGTTTTAAATGGTCTCATTTCCTATTTATTCTCATGAAAAGCAAAATCACTTATTGTCAAAATGTCAGAGTTGCCAAGAAATTAAAAAAAATGTTTTGATTCATTTATTTAAAAGTAGGGATGTGCAATCTGACGATTTTTGATCGTGGACGATAAAAATGTCTCCACGATCTGCTTTTGAAGAAATATCGTAGTATCGTGCTACAGCACACATTCAATCAGTTACAGTTCTGGTGCCTCTGTCTCAATCTCAAGATACTGTAGGCTACAACACGACGTACATTCACATCAGTGTTAATTCAGCGGTAGAGTTACTCTCACGGGACACTGCACTTATTTGCAATCATAAAAGTACATTATTTGCATCTGCTTTAAAGCCTTGCCAGTTAAACCTTTCATTCGCATGCTGTTCTGGCATGCGCTTTTTCTGAGCGCCTACACCCGAAGTGCACAAACTAAAAAACCTGTCAAAAAGCGCCTGATTACTGAACTAAGTTATCTTTTGCACTAATACGGTCAAAACACACAAGGTTTACATATAGACACATATAGATGAAAGTAAACAGTTGAGAGAAAAACGGATGCGTGTTGGTATATTAGATGCGTGCAGCTCTTAAAGGGACAGTATTACACATGCTGCCGATTGTCATTAAAGGGATGGTTCACCCTAAAATTATTTTCTGTTATTATTTACTTACATGTTGTCCCAAACCTGTATTAATTTCTTTCTTGTGCTGAACACAAAAGAAGATATTTTGAAGAATGTGGGTAACAAAAAAGTTGCTGGTCCACATTGAATTTTATAGTAGGAAAAAAATACTATGGAAGTCCCTGTGGACCAGCTACTGTTTGGTTTTCCATGTTCTTCAAAATAGCATTTATGTTCAGCAGAAGAAAGAAACTCATTTAGGTTTAAAACAAATTTTGAGTGAGTAAATGATGGTATAAAAATAAAACACTATGACAGATTTGACAGAAAGACGACAATTTTTATTTTTTGGGGGGGAACTATTCCTTTAATGTTAATAAAACAACAAAACACATAAGAGAAAAATAACTCACTACTCTTGACTGAAAAACTTTAATACAGTTGCATTGATAGGAATCAATCTATAGTGTTTTATTTTTATATTTGTTCATTCAACTTCTTGAATGCTCCTGCTAAATAAACCTATTGTACCTTAAAATAAAGCACTGTTGTTTTATTTATATAATATGTGTATTTATAATGTGTATCTTTGTTCTTATTTTTTTAACAACAAAGATAAAATAATGACAAAGATTTTTATCTTTGCCCGCTTTGGCCTAAATATCTGCCATTCTTTTTTATATTTTGTTACCTTGAAAGGCTTTGTCTTTATAATATGGAAATTAGCTGTAATGCTCAGACAACTTGCAAAATAATAAAAACCAACATGACAAAGAATCGTGATAAAATCATGATATTTCTTTAAAAAAAAAAATCGTGATATATTTTTGCCATATCACCCACCCCTATATAAAAGCATACAGTATTTCTGAACCATTAATGTTTGCACGTTAAAGAAAACAAACACCCTGTTCCCACTCAAAGAAATGTGCATGATGTTACTGCTTGTCTGCTTGCAATGTAAAAAATTGTCATGATGGCCAGCAGGGAGCAGTATACAGAGTTTGAATGATGAAGTAAACCCTGTATATTTATAGAGACAGAGACTGTGCTCACTTATACAGGGGTCCATTGTGGCTGGTTTCGACTCCTTGCTGCCAAACTTCTCATCTGCTCCATTTACAGCTCTCCGTGCTCCAGGCTATGGAGACATACACAAATTAGCCAAAAATCAGAGCTTTGATTTCATTAAAATTACAGCAATTTCTCTACAGAGGAAATAAAGCCCATTTCCACTGCAATATACCCTTATTTTCAAATAGCCGAGCAATGGTAATTTTATCAGTGATTACATATTGATGATATATTTTAACATCTAATTACGTACGGCAATCAGCTCCGAGCACTCGCGTCATTGTGAAAATTTGCCAAAACAGCTCAATTTATTTTCACACAGTGACGCGCAAAGGGGAGACAAAATAGAAAGAAATAGAAAGACAGCTTGATACTAACTGTTTGTTCGTCCTCATCTGAGTTGAAGAGGTTGTCCAGGTCTTTGAAGGAGACTGCCAGGTCTGAATCATGTATGAGGCTGGTGGAAGCAGCCCGGTTATTGGCCGCAGCCCGTTGAGCATCTGAGAGAGAGAAGGAGAGAGAAAGCTTAACACACAGGCCTGTTCTCCAGCTTTATCTAGCATAACCACAGCCTGGGCTTGAGACCATATCAGGACGAGCCCTTTCCCTCACTCAGCGAACGCATTTAACCTTTATGGGCAACAATACACTAAACTGACCCAGGCTGTCAACAGGGAAACTATTTAAAAAAAAATAAATGGACTCAGGGTTTGAGAGGGGTTCATGAGAGAGTCACTGGAGTGTAACAGGACAGTCCTTACCATCTGATAGTGCAGCACTGCCATCTTCTCCCTGTAAGAGAGAAAATAAGATAGCAAGTGTTAAAAAGAGACATTATATAATGCACAGATACACAAAGGTTGTTAGATTAGATACACAGGGTCCAAAATGTACTTTGACATGTCAATCGCAAATGAGTTGAGACAAAACTAAAACATATACTGTAAAAAGTGTTAACCTCCAAATGTTACCTCAAAGAGCTATTTCTTCAAAATAGTTCTATTTTGTACAGATTCACGTATTTAGGTGATTTTTTGACATGAATAAAACCAGTTAATATACGTGTTATTTCGTTTCAGTCTAGTCCTCAATATTAGGCACACACTGATTAACTGTTCCACAAAACACAAGATGAAAACAGTCCAGAGTGCATCGGTTCATGAACACATGTTGGTTAACAATCACCTAGAGGCAGCCAACCAATGAGACAAGGTGACAGCAAAAGAAGAGTGAGGGAGAGTGTGAAAGAGAGAAACGGAGCGAGTGAGTGAGTGTGGAAGCATATTTATATTTTACCACCAAATTATATCTTCCACGCACAGAATAATAACATTGTAATATAAGATAACAGCACAGGCTAATGGGACTGCAGCTTTCCCTCAGCACCTTACAAACCCACCCCAGACCCTTAACCTGCCCCTCATGCAACCTCCACATCTCAGAGCCCACCATTACAATGCAAGCCGCACGCTATGCAGATTCATTACGCCGTGCATAATTTCATTACGCTGCAGGCCGTCTCTCTGCATAAAGAGTGTAATCTGTTCCTCCGTGCACACACTTCACATCCTAATGACCAACTCTGTAATAAACGCCTGTACATGCAAATCACTCCGCCCCGTAATCGATAGCAGAACCCTGGGGTGGGGTACAGGAGTTAAGAAAGCAATTTTCTATGTAGACTATGTATTTTACAACAAATGAACGCTGCTGTGTTTACACGTAACAGACACACGTGTTATACATTTTTGTTTGAGTTTGTGCTGCACCATATGGCCTAGATTACTTAAACCTCTCCTGTGACAGCAAAGCTGTACAAGCTGTAAGGTTACCAAGACACACAAATGACATGTAATTCTGAGAGTAGGTACCAAAAAAGCTTTTACAAAACAATGAAGTAACAGAGTACAGAGGGACAAAGCTGATTTTTGTTAATCGTTCACAGCTGCCAAAAAGACACTTAAAGTATGTGTGAAAATCCAACAGGAATGGGAGAGACTGTGTTCGCCCCCTCTATTCATGCTCTCTCCTCCACGTTTGAGGGTGTCAGATTCAGATCTCAGATGGGAATCTCCCATGAGCTGAAGACAGCAGACATGATGCCAGCATATTACACGCTACACTGCCAATGGAGAATCTGCGGTGTCTAAATTCCTTTTCGCATGGAACAAAAGTCCATGTGAAACTGTATTCACAACCCTTTTTACTTCTGTAATGTTGCATATTTCTAAGTGAAAATGAAACTAGCTTATGAAAAGTGAAGAGCACCCTTACATTATCATTCAAATGTTTGGGCTCAATAAGTGTTTTACTTTTTTTTTTTTTATAAATTAATTCCTTTATTCAGTAAGATTGCATTAAATAGATCAAAAGTGCTAGTAAAGACCATTATAATGCTGCATAAGAATTATATTTAAAGCATGCTATTCTTTTAAACGGCTTCATGGTTTTCACAGAAATATTAAGCAGCACAACTTGTGTTTTCAACAATTATAATATTCTTCAGCACCAAATCAGTGTATTAGAATGATATCTGAAGGATCATGTGACACTGAAGACTGGAGTAATGGCTGCTGAAAATTCATGAAAAAAATACATGAATTGTAATTGTACTAACTTGCCAATATTACTGTTTTACTGTATTTTTCATCAAATAAATGCAGCCTCTGTGAGTATAAGATACTTAAAAAAATAAAAAATAAAATCTTAACAACCCCAAACTTTTAAACATTAGTTTATCCCAAAGAGTAGTGCATTATGGGACATCTCTAGCAAGAAACATTGCTCACCTTGTGTTTCTTCCCTGGTTCTCTATCTCCCCCAGCTTTGTCTTTCTTATCCGAGAAAGTGAACTTAACATCTCCGTCAACAAAAGCGTAGGGGTCGACCTCAGGCTCGTGGTCGCCGTCTGTGATGGCTGCAGCCAGGTGCAGGTTCTGTCGCTGCAGGTACGTCTGGATCAGTTCGTCTGAGACCTTGAGCGGCCTTTTGGAGGCAACCATTAACCTGGACAGGACAAAAGAAAAATAGGTCAAACCACGACTGAATTATAATACACTGCTTGAATTTTAATACACTGCTTGGTACCCTCATACTGCCCAGTGACAATTATATCTCCCAGACCAATCAAGTGGGCAATAAACTGGGATTAAAAGATTATTTTTGAGTGAAATTAACACATTCATAGCATAACAGAAAACCTGTATTAGTTGACAATAAATCATAATGCTATCTACAAGCTTTGAAGTTCTAATCACTCAATGTCTCTCAAATCTTTACTCATGTATGTTATGTAAAATCCCTCTGTGTTGGTTAAATGGTATGTACCAGCCACTGTCCTTTCCACACAGATCAGACCACTGTAGCTCTGATGGGGGGGTGACAGCACAGCACACAGTGGCGCTGGCCAGAGATTAAACCCATTTTGAGACCCCAGAGAGCACAGGGATTACACTGGGCCTTAACAGCAGAACAGACACAAGAGGACACCAGCCAAGTGCATACTGGGATTGCACTGCATACCATTACATCTCGCAGTGGTCAACAGAGACAGCTCTCTAAACCTCTCTTTCCTGATCTTAGGCAACTGTAGGCAAACAACGATCTTACAGTGAAAACATTATAGATGCAAAGTACTGGAATGTTGGAATGTTCACGTATGACTAAAATTGCTGAAGGAAACTGCATTATTTAAAACGTCAAATATATGTGAAGGACCCATTCTAAAACAACATTTTCAAACCAGCCATTTTTTGTTTCTAGTGAGGGATTAGGGGCACATATTTTTTTACTTAATACTATCAACAAGCATTCTTCCAGGAAGACAGCAGCACGGCTGAGCGATGTGTACACTTCATTTTGTCATAACACTGCTGCTTCGTGAATTTATGAGGGGCATAAAGACTGCTTTCAATAGCTCTCATCCGCAACGGTTTAGAGGAAAAGTTCATACTACATGAAAATTATTCACACAAACGTGTCCACACATTCTCACACAGGGGCAAATATCAGAACCACCAACAAATGTTCCCCCTTCAACAGATTCAACAAATGCCATTTCATGTTAATAGATGTGACTATACGAAAAACCAAATGTTTACTTTTTTTTAGGATACAAAGTGGCAAAATGCGATGAATGTGCATTCCTCTAACAGTACAGGCATGAGAATTTTAGTCATCATGTATTAGCAAAAATACGGAGCTAACTGCATTGAAACAACAACTTCACGTCTATTGGAAGCAGTGAGGGTAACCGTTTGTTGATTTAAGTTTATGGAGAAAGCAGATAAGATGTACACTTTAGCAGATATTCTTCACACAAGTAGACTTGTGCCGGTATTCGGTAATGCGATATATCACGGTAATGACTATGCACGGTATTGTTATCGTGGGCACGTAAACATGTCACGACTTAGTAGGAGACTGTCATCAAACAGCACTGGCACCGGTGTCAAATGACTGTGCTTTTAAATCAAGGTAACCACATGGGAGGCAAGCTCTCTTGGTGCTTTTCTTGGAAGTCTGAAGGGTTGGTGCATGTTGCAAGAGAGTCAAGTGCTGAGCATGTGTGGATATGAACCTCATTTCACACTTTGTTTATTATTAATCGTAGAAAAATTGTTTCGTAGAAAAATTAACTATGTAATTAATTACAGTAGGTTGTGAAGGTTCATGTGTATACTTGTGACTTTTGATGTCAATCCCATTCAAAAATCAAAAATGAATGTCACATTCAAAACATTCTAAAAAAAAAAATGCTTTTAATAACAACCTTTATGGTCATTGCACTCTTTATCAGGTTACATACACTACCATTCAAAAGTTAGGGATCAGTCAGTTTTTTTGTTTTTGTTTTTTTTTTTTAGAAGAAATTAATACTTTTTTTCCAGCAAGTATATATTACATTGATCAAAAGCGACATTTAATACATTTATAATGTTACAAAAATATTTATTTTTCAAATAAACACTGTTCTTTTCAATTTTAAATTTATTAAAGAATCCTGAAAAAAAAGTTTCCACAAAAATATTAAGCAGTACAACTGTTTTCAAAATTATAAGATTTCTTTTTCTTGAGCACCAAATTCGCAGCACATAATAATTTCTTAAGGATCATGTGACACTGAATCCTGGCGTAATGGCTGCTGAAAATGTATCATTGCCAACATAGGAATAAATCACATTTTAAAATATATAAAAATAGAAAAGAGTTATTTTAAAACATAATATTTCACAATATTACTGTTTTTACTGTAGTTTTGATCAAATAAATGCAGCCTTGATGAGCATAATATACTTATTTCAAAAACAAAAATCTTACCAACCCCAAACTTTTGAACATTATTGCGCATAATATAAGCAAAAGCCCCTTAATTTTACAGAGAGTGAAGAAAAGTAGTCTCCCAATGTCTCTTTCAGTCTTGTCTCTTTCAATGCCTCTTTCTTGTATAAATCCTTAAGGTCCACAAGCTGTTGTTTAAAAGTATATCATGTTCATTTCTAGTCTAAATCCCTACTTAAACCCCTGAGTGTTTGTATGCAAGTGTGAGATGGACCCATAATCTCCTAGTTCACAACAGTGCTGGGCCTGCACATTAGTGAAGTATGATGTCAAAAGGGCGCATCGCGAGAGATTAACATGGTGTGTGCACTCAGAGAAAGAACATTCTACACAGAACAAGAGTGTGTTTATGTGTGTGTTTGAGTGAGTGATGCACGAGGCTACATCACAGCTATTTCAAAACACTGCTCACAAACAGACAAGGACGTTTGGGGTTCAGTATTGGGGGCTCTCGCTAACAAACTCTGGCTGCTGGAAATAAAAAGCCATGAGCAGAGGGGATTAAGGGGGTCCACAGGGTGGTCCCGCTCTCACTTTAGAATCACAGTTACTTAAGCCATTACAACACAACACAAATTCACAATGCAATCCTCCTGGCTGTTTACAGGTTATGGGGAGCTCTAAATCCTAAAGATATGTACTTTCAGTTCACTGCATTGTTTGAGACTTCAGGGAGGTTTTAAAAGAGATTGTAAACAAAATATGTCTTAAAGGGAACATATATGGAGGAATATATTCTTTCATTTTCCTTAACTTTCCTTTTGAAAACACTGCAGCCAAAAATCACAAAGATTGCAAAAGGTCTCTCCCAATCAAAAAGCTCATTTAAACTAACCTGCAAAAACGGGTTGTTCAGAAACCAGGTTATCAGATCAACGGGTATGACGACCCAAATTTGCATATCACCATCTATTTGGTATTCAGTAAACTGGCCCGCCCTGTTGATCAATGTCTAATCATAACAGAGATAATTTACATATATTTGTCTGTTTGTCCAATCAATGAAAGACGTATGTGATACTCACTCAGTAACAGACATAATCCCTTCAGCTCCGAGTGACGCCTCTTCTCTGAGTTTGTCTCCTGGTAGTAACGGCGTGGGAAACTCTGCATCTTTCCTACGGGGCAGGTTGAAGAATCTCCACGGCACGTGACTCCCGTCGTCATCCAAGTTTACTGCTGCACTGATGTACGGAGTAGGCTCCAGGGCCTCGGGGTACGCAGGGGGAAAAGGTTGGGTGAGGGGCTCCAAACGGGCATCATCTGGGCCTTTTTGGGGCAGGAGGCATGGCTCTGCGGAAGGAGGGTAAAAATGTTGGCTGTGTGGTGTGGAGGGGTTTTTAATGGCATCTGAGGCTTCCTCGCCACGTTCGCAAGGGTGAGGGCTCAGTGGCGGTGGCTGAGGAGAGCCGACCATCTCCGTCGGGCCACTGTTGCCCACGGTAGCTCCACCCCCGCTGTGCAGTTGTGGAGGTTTCGAGCCAGTGCTCACATCAGATGGGCGAAGCCCAGGAAACCGTCCACCCTCTTGACCTCTAAGAGCCAAGCGCTGACCCGCAGAAGCATCGGTTTCCATTGAGACATCTTCACAGACTGAGTTGCGATGGTGGAAGGGCGTCTGTGGGCGTTTCTGCTGCTTGTCACCTTTTTCGCTCTTCTCCCCGGCTTTGTGCTTGATGGGCGGCTGCTGTGTCTGACCGGCGGTGGGCGGCTGACCAGGCGTGCTGCTTGCTCTCTGCTTCAGGGTTTTGTGCCTGATAAGATAAAGAAATATTTTAATACAACAGATACATGAATTTAGGGCTGGGTGATATGGCAAAAAAATAAAATCTCGATTTTCTCAGAACATTTGACCAATTCTCGATTTTGTACGATTTTTAACTAGTCAACTCAGAAAATGTAACTACAACATGATTCAAGTAACTTTTTCTTTATTAACCCTCTAGTTAAAGAAAATTCTATTCTAAGTGCACCACACATTAAATTGTATTCATGATGTAAATGTTAAACAAATCACTTGTTAAATATCTTTGCAGAAAAGATGCATGAACTACAACTACATCTTGTACAAACTTGTCTAATACATATTATATATGTTCAGAAATAATACGAGAAAAATGCTTTAAAAAAAATCTTAAGTCAATGTAATTCAAATTCAAAATGACTGAAGGTATAACACCAGTAGACTATTATTAACTATAAATGTTCTGTAAAAACAATGAACAGCAGTTTCAGCCTGTCAGCATGATGCAAACATGAAATATCAGACATACAGTAGTAGTTCTTTACAGGTTTTTTATTCGATTGCGCTGCTTTTCCATTGTTTTTGCATTCGTGTCTCTTGCAGTGTCTCATGCATGAAACGGCCTTCTAAAAACGCGGCGCTCTAGTTATTAAAAGAGGTTCAACTCCCATCTTCTTGCATTTTTTCCTATTCCACTGCCCGCGTCGCATCTCTGTCAACACAAAAGCGCATTCTGTGTGAATGGCACCTAGCGATATATTCTACTTATGGTCCTTCACAGAGCGCGTCACACGTGAGCAGTTAATTACGTGCGCCGACATGCGGTTGGATCGTTCTTTTCTCTTTACTGTTATTGTCAAAGTGTCTAATTCTAACGTTTAGTAATATTTGTATTCAAAATCCGATTCGATTTAATTCGAATTCGAATTAATCGATAAAATCGCCCAGCCCTACATGAATTATGAACTGATGACATCATTAATAAGAAAGCCTATTACCAGAAATCATATTTTTTTATTCATTTCTTTTCACTGTGAGAGTTCATAACATTTCTTTTCAGGTTTAATAGGCCTTTGAGACTCGTAACAGAGAAATGTAACAGTTTCTTAATTAGCTCCTTATTTAGAATTTCCTAACTATTATTGGATCCGTGAAAAAACACTCTTTGAATAAAGATTCTCTGCTTGTCGAGTCCAAGGACAGGTTTAAGAAACCACCCTTTTAACAACAAGCGCTCCACTCCTATCAGAGTCTGTCTGACCTGATAACGTGTGTCCACACTTTCTCAGAGATATGTAAAGCCCATCAGCTGCCAGAGTTTCCCTGTTTCCTTGTACATTGTCTCTCGTTTATAATGTTGTTCTTGAGAGGCAGTCACCATCTCAAGCTCCACAGTATCTCAACACACAAGCCTATAGCTACAAACGAAAGCTTTAAATACACTGCTTTCATCCCTCCCTCTAAAATGCAAGGCTTTCACAACAATCACTCATGTCACAAAGCCAGAAAAAATCAGTTTGCTTCAGATATTTTAGTGTTTTACATGTATGCATGTTAGTATTTAAAAGAGCGGCTAAAGCATGTAGTGTGAGGAGTTTGCTAATTTAGCCTGTACATGTAAACAAAGAAACCACAGGCTACTTTGAGGTTGGAACTGAGATTGTGTGCATATGTAGACCTATGTGACAATTTGGAGTCATTAAGATATATAGTACATATATAGAGCAGTAGATTTATATATAAACATAAGTATACCAACACAAACTGACAAATTTAAACTTAAACTGCACAAACTTAAGAGCTAAAAAGTTACATACGGAACACAGGTGAGTCAAGGGTAAATTTATACCCTTTCGTATTCACAGTCAAAACAATTTCACATGTACACACACAATAACACACAACTCACACACAAGCAGAATGCTAAACAAGCAGAAAGGATCTTAGTCGACGCATGGTCATTTTCACTTCACTGGGGGACTCCGAGTTTCATCACACCTCTCATGCTGGGTCTCTTCCAAAAAACATATTTGGCAAATGACAACAGTCCCATGGCGTCTGGCCTTCTCTTGGCCTAAACTGAACAGCTACTCAATGAAGAGAAAGAGAAGACGACTAACAGCATGACCACACAGCACTACGGGACATTAGGTCTGTGTTAACGTTACTTGCAATGCTTCACAGTGTTTGGTCTCATTCTTTTTAGTACTTGCTTCTGGTTTATAAAACCATTATCTACCTGAAGTAGGCACCGATACATCTGGACTATGTTACAGTTCTACCATTGAGTTGGTCAGTGAGTCTCATTAGATCTGCAAACACAAGTTATCATTTTCTGCCACACACATGGTTTATTAGTAGCCTGTAACCAGCGACATTCTGAACAGCCCGTCACAGAATAATTACATAATTAAACTCAATTGCAATATGTGCAGACTCTTTTAAGAGAGGGCAGACTTATGTTTTTTTTTCTTTTGTGATGCAAAATATAAAATCTTAAATATTTTTTTGAAACTAAGCATCTTACTTAATTTGTTTCTTTGTTTTGTTTTAATTTGTTCTATTGCTTATAATTGTTTTCTTTTCCCCTTAACTCTAAGCTGAAGTAGACTCCATGAAGCAAAGAACAATAACACTTCATACAAACATTAATTAAAAGGTGATATTGCCCTCTTTAATTATGAAACACATACATACTCAGAGCTCTGTAATGATGTTTGGTGTCAAAATCTAAATCTAAATTGTATTTTAATTGTTATACTGCAAAGCCAAATTGGAATAAGATTTTTCTTTAAAAGTTTCCAGATACTTCTAAATCTGACTACAAGATGATTACAAGAAAAACTCAAGAGCCACAAAACCATGCAATAACATGCAAGTGGAAGGACCAACTGAGCTACAAGACTAGGTACAGCCTGATACATTATATATAGATATACATGCAGACTCTGAATATTAAAGCAAATTAATTTCTACTCTCTATCAGAGAAGCAAATAAGAGAAGCCAAGTTGAACTTCATGCGTTTTTTTCTGATCGGATAGCTATCCGATCGTGAAAAGACCAGGTGTAAATGCCCTCCGAAGCGCATTCGAGACGGATATAAATCCGATCGCTCAAACCACTTCAGGAGGTGGTCTGGGCCGCATTCCAGATGAAACTGGACAAGTGTAAATGCACATGGTTGTTGAAACCACATATGTAAATTTTACTCCTCCCAAAATGTTAAAATAATAAACGTGTGAGAGCGTGTTATAGGCTATATGACATTAGTCAGACTGCACTAATGCAACACGCATCGCTGCGGACGAGTAGCTGAGCATCTCTTCAGCAAGCCGCCGCGCACAAAGAATGTAACTGAAAGTAAGACGCAGACAGTCAATACACAATCATCTTCATTAGAAGTAGTAAGACAAACATATCTTTCCAGTGCTGATGCCGCGCACTCTCCTATTGCGGTCTTTGATCTTGAAATGAGCTGATAATTAATAAAATGCAGTGCTTATCTTTTGATTTCGTTGATGTGAACTCCGTTAAATTTAAATATAGCGCGGGAATTGAAGATCGGATTTATATCCGTTTTGCGATGACACATTTATGTGGCCAAGTGTAAATGGAAACGTTTTAACAAATCAGATAGATATCCGATCAGCGAAAACGCATAAAATGACCAGGTGTAAACAGGCCCTAAAAGAATCAGAGCAGGACTTATGTCAACATCACTCAAAAAACTGTTTTTCCGGTTTTCACAAAGAGCTTATTTTAATACTCCATGATAAATGTATTGCCTGTCATTTTACAGAGTGACAGATGACACTACAAGAACTGAAATGCGATTAGTGGCAGCAGCAGCAGCATGGTTAAATAACGACAGCCTATGAGAATACAGGACTGAGTGAATGTTCATGTCTGTACCTTGAACATTTGCAGCTTGATCTCTGTGTGGAGTCGACAAAATCCCAGGTGCCCACTTTCATCAGCGTCTCCTCCTCACTGGTCCCATTGGAGGCCGTGGCAGAGAATTTCCGTCTGCAAAGACACAATGAAACAAGATTGGAATCAAACTCTCTGAATGGCTTCTAAATCTCAAAATCTATGGTACTTTGTTGAAGCTAGTTGTACGTTTTAGTAGTGCTGGGCGGTATGACCAAAAATTTATATCATGGTATTTTTTTTTTATTGTACCGGTTTCACGGTACATGACGGTATTTTTTTTTTCATGCATGACCGGGTGTTAACCATATTTTCTACCCATAGCTAAGGTTTATCCAAAAAAGTCGCTAGGTTTGTCAGTATGAATATTCTATGGAAAAAATCCGCTAAAAGGGTCTGAAAGTTGCTAAATCTAGTGCTATAGTCGCGCTCGTGTGTGTGAGACGCGGGAGCTGATGGCAGGGGGCGGTGGATATTTGTGGCGGTCAATGTGGATATTGTGGATGAGTTCTTCTGTGTCATCACGTTCTATTAGTTCTACAGCTTCAGTTTCGGAACTTTCAAGTTTAGTAACATACAGCTGTTCCCTCACCACAGTGCAACAGTGAAAAGTGACCCCTTTCAAACAGTGTCGCGTTCCGAACGTTGTTTAAGTGACACATACCGGTATTGCGGTATTTTCAAAATTCATATCATAACAAAAATAAATACCGGTATTCGGTATGAACCAGTATACCGCCCAGCACTACGTTTTAGTCCAGTAAATATCTCCCAGTGTCAGTTTATTTTTAAAAGTCAAATTCTGTGTACATAGTGCTAAGCTGTGGTTAAACAAAAGTTTATAAATATTTTTTACGGTTATTGCAACAATTTTATTGAACACACATTGACCTCTTTGAGTAAAGGCGGATATGCCATTATAGGTAGTACAGTGAATTATAGGATTATCAGCTTAATTTAAACTGTAAAACAATTATGAAATGAAGAAATAAATTAACAGTATATATTGTTAAAATCTAAAATGTGACAACATGACCTGAAATGAATGCAATTTTAGTTTAGACAGTGTCCAAAAACTGTTCCCAAGATGGACTGAACTGATCAAACAATCACACTTTTGTGCAAATTCTGACTCAAAACCTCTTGTGAAAAGTTCCCTAATCTCGATCACTAATTGTTTTTTTTGCTGTTTTTTTACCTCAATCACTAATAAAACATTCTGTGGCTCAGATATGCTTTGTACCAGTTTTAAAAGGGCTTTGTTGCTCTGTGCTTGATTTATCATGACTTGTGAAATGAGATGATCTGATCTCAGATTTACTCTGAGCACACTTACTTGTTCTGAGCTCGGTTGATGTTGCACTCCTGCCAAACGCTCTCAACCACCTGACTTGCCATCCTGCGTGGAATCTTGCCACCGTGATGACTGGTGCTGTCAACACTGAATCCATCCATCGCCACCGGCAACCGCATCCACTTCTGTGCGGAGTGAGAGTGAACTAAAGAAAGAAAAAGACAAGAAGTTTGAGAGTGTAACGGAAATGAGATAGGCAAGCGTTTGAGTCAAGTTTGAGGCATGTTTACCTGTCTGAGCCTCCTCAGGTGAGGTGGGAGGAGTCAGGGTCACTGAAGAGATGGCGGGGTCACGGTTTGAAGCAGGCACTTGATGGCCATTTGAATAGACAGCGGTGCAGTGCGAGGACCCCGTAGGTGTGACAGTGGGGATGTCTAACTGCGGGACTAACACCAGGCATGCAGGATACACCATGCGCACACCACCTGGAGAAACGGCCACACATTAACACCTTATGAATGCACACTTTGGGGGTAAAAAAAAAAAAAAGGAATGATAAACATTGCATATTATATTACATTTCTCCAGTATTTTCAGCAAACATGTATTGCTCCCACAACGCAATTGGTTTATTTACCAGCCTTTTAAGTAAAATATATTTTATTCCAACCCACCAACAAGCACTTCCACTGCTGCCAGGGAGTCGTCCTCCCAGTCAATGTCCTCCATTTTGTCCTCTGTGCTCTCCTTGGATGTCGGGCTGATGGGATAGAACTGGTTCCATTCTTCAATGAGCTTCTGTGTCGGAGGGTCGGACAGCTTGAAGGACTGACCGGTCAATGTCCCGTTCAGTCCAAATGGACTCAGAATCACTACAGCGAGAATAAGAGAAGAGATTTAGTCATACACACTACCTACAGCACAGAACACAAGAGATATTGGGCAGCATTGGCATAAAGGTCAAGAATCTGGGACACAGGCCTGTCACGATTATCTGATCTAATCGAGATTATTTGAGATAATCATAATCATTGTGCGCTTTTAATCTCAATCACAGATTGCCATTCAAATAAGGGAATTTTATTATTTTGTGTTATAATTTGTTTTACTTTTATTTTTACTCTAATAATATTACAATTATTGTTGTTGTTATTATTTTACAGTGTTAATGGAAAGAGCTATCACACACAAAAACTGTAAAAATAAATAAATAAATAAATTATCAGCTGAAATTATACATTTATAAATATAAAATAAAAAGTTTTTAATTTTAAGTAATATAAAAATATCTATATATTATACAATTAACATAATAATTTAATAATAAATTTATAAACATTTAAATATTTAAAATATTAGGTCATTCTAATATATGCAATATTATTTCTGTACAAAAGACAGCAAGAAATCAAAGGTAAAGGCTTGTGCCTTCTCACACTGTGAACGACACGAGCAAAAAGGCTATTAAATTGTTAGCTGCAAATTAGTTGTAGGATATTTAAAAAAAAACTCATGATTGTGACAGCACTAGCTGGTACACAAAATGAGTTACCAAGACTATGTAACATGCATCGTTGAATAACCATATTGCCCTTGAATAAATCAGTATCCTAGTATCCTAATTAGTTTTTGTTTACGCATACAAGTACTTGTGTTAACATGACAGTAGCAAAAGAACCTACAAAACACAATCAAGTGGCATTTATCTGGAGTTGTCCTTGGAAAGTTGCCCCAAACTGGTTCTTACAACGTAGAAAGCCCAGCATATGTAGCAGAAACACATGAAGACTAAGGAGCGTGTAATCAGAACAGGGCCAAAGCAAATGAGTCTATGAAGCGAGGAACACTGTACAAACACTCCCGCCTGGCTTTCTCTCAACCACTCCCTCCACTTCTGTTCCTCATTAACTGTGGTCTTAAATGACTCCTCCACTGCAGCCGGGTCTCTTTCCTTCCTCCTTTCTCTCAGACACTTTCCGAAAGCCTTTCATATCAACACAGCCTCCAGTTACTGCCAAGCAGCGCTCATTCTGAGCCCATAAACCAACTTAAATAAACAGGTCACTCAGAAGGAGAGAGACAGAAACAGGGTGAAAAAAGACAAGGAAAGCGCACAAGACAAGATGAAGCACAAATGTGGAAGCAACGGCATCAGTTTTCACTCTATTGGTATCTTACCAAAACACTTCAGTTTCTCAAGAGTGGCTCTGTTACATGCTGCTTTCATGCCTAAAAAAAAAATCAACTAAACACTGAGGTAGGTAGTCACAAATTTTCCCAAAGGAATCTCATTCTGTACTTGTGTGTTTCTTTAACTGCCTTGATATATTGATCCACGTATTAGGGGTTAGGAGGAGGAAGGAGCTTTCAGGGAAGTAAAGGAGGGGGAGCGGATGAATCCATTCCGTGTCCTTCCATTAGCCGGCTCATTCCATGGCCTTCATCGCACAAATACATAAAAGCCACAATGACAGACGACACCTCCGTCCATCCGGAAGAGGTATGGGAAGAGGGAATGGGGGCAGGGGGATGCTATACAAATGGAGAGGAGGCACGATTCATCTTTAATGGGTTACGGCGGCTTAAATCTAAACACTCTAACAGAGATCGTTATCCTGGCTTCAAAACAGAAGCCTCCAAAATGCATTATTTTGAAAAAACAAGCTGTAACCAGATGTAAGAAAACATGCACGGCTTGTTCGCAGGGCAAAAATGGCTCTTTTAATATCTGACAGATCCCTGATCGAGCCAAGGTGAGGGGGCGGAATTTGTTTGGCCTCTGGATGGCTATCTTGTCACAACACATCAAAAAAAAAAAAGACTCTGCTGATACGCAAAATATTTACAGAAAGAAAGCCCCACGTTGAGCTCTTCAGAGAGGTGGTCAAGCAAAAGATCAGAATTTGCATGGCAGGGGTGCTTGAAGCATTGAATCCACTAAAGAGTTATCCAAACGTCGGCCATCATTAGAGAGGGTCTGCTGCTCTGGTCCACATTTGATTGGGGGCATCACACAGATATAAAGCAATTTTCAGACAAACAGGCAAACAAATGTATTCCAATATCACACTGTTCACCTCACATTTATTCTGTCAAGCAATCTGTGCACTACCAGTCTCTCTCGCTCTTCTGCTCGGTTAAGTGAGCTATGAGTTCATTACACCCCTCTCACTGCTCTTTATGAGGTCATAGTCGCAACACTCGCACGCTCACTAATCCGAGACTGTCAGAAACGGTGAGCAGCAGACCAAAAGAGACCGAGAGAGAGCGGGCGAGAGAGAAAAAGGTCAGCTGGTTCCAATTGACATCACACATTCCTGATGCACTGCAAAGGTTATTCCCCCATCAAAAGGATGAATTACGTTTTTAAAATGTTAATTCGCAGGAACTGCAAACAATCTCAATTATGCAAAACAATGGCAGATCTAGATCTAGTGCACGGCTGTGGATGATGTAGATTGGTCAATACAGCATTCCAGCCAAGCTAAAATGAATGATACTGGATGAATTTCATTCAAAAGTGAGAGTCACAAAATAAAAACTATAAGGAATATTTCCCACTGACAGTTCTTGGGTGCATAAGAGCAACTGAGGGCTTTGAAATCCCAGGTAAGGTCTTAAAGTCAGCATGAAACGGAAATTGCGATCGTCTATTCCTCCCTATAGTGACATAAATCCAAGTGAAATGGCTTTCCAATGAAAAAAGAAAAGAAAAAAAAAGGAGGGTGGGACTTGATTTTGTCCATCAGGAATTGACTGGATCGTTGTTGTTTGCTAATTGCTGCGATCTCATGTGAGTGACAGACTGCTGGAGGGAAGCCTTAGTGCCCAGCCCTCACACCAGTCAACACAAATCATCAGAGAAGAGATGGTGTTGAGAGGCGAATGGAAGTTATTGTTTTTGACTGAAGATTTTGAAATGTGATTGAGAAAATAAGAATTGTTCGTTTTGATTTTATGGTGACTTTAAAAAGGCCTAAAATCTCCTAAAGTGCAAGGATTTCCCACCCAGGGACACGTGATCAGAAATGGCAAAATGCCTTCCTTAACATGACCATCACTAACAGCCCTTTGGAAATCCCACTAAGCTTTACTATTCGACATTAGTAAGTTGTTATTTTTGTTTTCTTTGCACACAAAATGTATTTAGTAGCTTCATAAAATTAAGGCTGAACCACTGATTTTACATGGACTATTTTAACAATGTCCTTACTACCTTTTCTAGGCCTTGAACGTGGTAGTTGAGTTGCTGTCTATGCAGGGACCGAAAGCTCTCGGATTTCATCAAAAATATCTTAATTTGTGTTCCGAGGATGAATGAAGGTCTTACAGGTTCAGAACGACATGAGGGGGAGTAACTAATGGCAGAATTTTCATTTTTGGGTGAACTATCCCTTTAATACTTTGTTACATAAAAATAAAAACTTCAAATCATATAGTTTTGTTTCAGTCTAGGCTAGGGTTTGGTTATTATTATTGCATATGTCAATATCAACAGCTATTTAAAGGAGTCATATGATGCTATTTCAATTTTTCCTTTCTCTTTGGAGTGTTACAAGCTCTTGTTGCATAAAGAAGATCTGTAAAGTTGCAAAGACTAAAGTCTCAAATCCAAAGAGATATTCTTTATAAAAGTTAAGCGTACCTCACACGCTTGAGGTATTCAGCCAATCACAATGCACTGGATAGCTGGCCAATCAGCGTACACCTAGCTTTTCAGAACGATGAGCTTTGTAAAAATCGACGCGTTTCAGAAAGGCGGGGCATAGAGGAGCAACAATAATGTACATTATGTGGAAAATAATGTGTTTTTTGAACCTTGAACCGCATAAACACATTTCATTACACCAAATACACAACATAATGTTCTTTTTAGTAACGTCATATGACCCCTTTAACAAATGATTCTAAATAATATCGGGGCAAAAATTACAAAAAACATTACCGATTAAAAGTTTTACATATCTCTGTGCCCTAGTTTAAACATTTTCAAGATTTAAGGATGTGCAGATATCTCTGAAATCACCATTAGTACGTTGAGCACAGCTCATGTTACCGGTAATGAAGAACACTTTCCTCTTCCCCAAGCACCTAAAACAGGAATAGGTCTCTAACACTATTTCTGTACTTTATTAATTTTTTCAAGCTACAGAGTGGCAGACAGGATGCCACTGGGCTTTCCTAATTATAAACCTCATCTTTCTGATCAGAAAGGAAATGCTGGAAAGAGAAAGAGGCAAAGGAGAAGCAAAAGAAGGGGACAGACAGGGAAAAAAAAAATATTAAAAGCATTTAAAAAAAGAGTGTTCTATCACCTTGGAATGGGCTGGAGGCCTGCTGGGCCAGTGTCAGGTGCTCCTCGTTCAGGTGGTACACGGGCTGGTGCTGGTTGATCTCCACGCTGGTGCACACATTACTGTCTCCATGCAGGAAGAACGTGAAAGAGCAAGACAGGTGTTCTCTGAGAAAGAGAGATAGAGAGACAGGTGTTTAAGTTACACAGTAGCACATGTGCCTCAGAAAGAAGAAAAAAAAACATGGATTAATCATAAAGACCCAACAACTATGGATCATCTGACTGGATTTCTAACATACTTTATGAGTCATATAATCAGCGTCACTGAACTCTTGTGAATCATTTAATCGCCATCTGATGAGATCATTAAATTCCTAAGACAGAATCTGATTCATTTTTAACTCTAAAAACAGTACTGTCTAGTGTTGTCAAAAGACCCGGTATTTCGGTACCAAGTCGGTACTAAAAAAATGAAAACGTTACGGTACCAGGTTTTTTTAAGTACCGGTGGTACCGAGTACCCGGTCAACCCGGTTCTTGATGCGCTATCAGAAAGCTATCCTCTTGCAGTGTTGCCAAGTCCGTGGTTTTCCCGCGGAATTGGGCTGGTTTAACACTGTTGCCGAGGGTTGTTTTTCATGTCCGCGGGTTGGAAAACGACCCCATTAACGTGATATTTAGCCCCTGGAATGCGAATTTTACCAGGGGAACCCCGCCAAAACATGCATATTTTTATCCTCGGAACGCGATTTTTAACGGGGGATCCCCTCGCAACGCGATTGGGCGGGTTTTGTTGTGAAAACCTGGCAACCTCTTCATAAAAGCAGTGGCGACCTCAAGAGGAGGAAACGCATCAAACCAACAAAACACCCAAAACAAACACATGTTTTTGTTATGAATATTATTCCATATTTTAATTTGAATTTCGGATTGAAATAAACATCGCCGTTAGCGTATACGTAGTTAATCTTTGGGTGAAACTTGTTTACTTTTTCATACTTTTATTACTTGTGGGAAGTCTCTGACCTCAAGGATTACACTGTGTTTGGCCCTTCTCCTCATGAATATGCATGAGGACCTTTAATATATGTAACAGGACAATAACACTTCTTCTACATTAGTCACACTCTGAGCTCTGTAAAGCCTGAGCTCTGTGAAAATCAGTCCAAACTACACCAGCTTCCTAATATGTGCTTAAAATCTTTCGTTCCACGGCGCATTAGAGTTGCTCTGCTGATCTGGAATCATCGCAGGCATTAAAGCAACTTAAAGCAAAACTAGTCCATTGGCAAAATTACTAAACCAGAAAAACCCTCTTGTATTTCCATGAAATGTCATTGCATTAAGCTTTAAAAGGAAACATTTGTGAAATAAAGGCAAGTCCCTGCATGAATTAATTACGCTTACTATGACAATTTCCGCATTTACTATTGCTCATACTTAAGGTTAGACATCTGAACAAGCCCCCTAAACCTAAGTATTAAACTTCATATCACACAAAGTTTGTGCCACGGACGTGAATGACACCTCAAATAATGTGGTTTGTTGAGAAGAGGTATGCTATTAATTTTCTAAGCAATCAGATTTTATCCCTGAACATGTTAAAATGACAACAACTTGCACTGAAGAAGGAACGCAAACTATATCTAGGGATAAGAATAACAAAGACTTGCTTTGTACAGTGTCATTTGCTCCAACTGCTTTATAATGACGGTCATAAACCCAAAGAAAGTCTCTCCAAAAACAAAGTATAGGCAGCATGCCATCAGTATGGACACTAGCCAAACATCTGCATTTAGAGAGTGAGAGAACCATAGAAGAGGTTCAGCCACTAACCCACAAAGACAGACACTGATTTGCAACTACGTCACATCTAAACCGAGTAAACGCCACACTGACCCCTTGCATTTCTACAGCTCTCGGACTTTGCTAGGGATAGCCTAATGTTTTACAGCAGGCTGCCCCCTGTAGAGATAGTATCGCAACTGCGGTCTGACGCCATTGCTTCGTTATTTCAGTCACACACCGGTCTTAAACTTTCTCAACAACAACGCACACAAAAGGAGGCTCTCTGGGCAAGCTAAATACTGCTGCACCATCACATTTGATCACATGGTCTACACACACACACTGAGCTCAATAACAGCATGCTCCTGAAGTTCTCTATTCAGCGGCAGAGAGAGAAATCAGTGTGCATCACTGACCAACCCCCCCCCCCTAAACACTAAAAATCACCAGTTTGTTCATGTTAAACGAGAAATGATGTGGTAACAGTCAGGACAAACATCAGAAATTCTGTCATTTATTCTTCATATGTCATTTTTAGTTTTGAGCGAACTACCCCTTTAACACACCACATGTGTCTCTAAACCGCATGACAAACTGTCTGTCTTCCATCACCTGACCAATAGCAGTAGCAAGATCAGGTGATCAACTGTAGAACATGCCGTTACACACCCTCTCTCCAAACCAAAGCCCTGGAAGACGTCAGCCACAGTACTGAAGTGCATTACTAACAGCAGCGTGTTTACCACAAATAGAGAACTGAGACTCTCTGAAATACCTTTAGATTAAAGCAGTCGACCACAGAGCAATGGCAGTTAACACACACAAACATACACGGTCTACTGCATCCATCAAAGATCCTCCAAACAAAGCCTTTATACACACAGAAGAGGACATCCTCTCACTCATTCATAAAGTGTGGCCTTTAAACCAAGCGCTTAGAGTCAATAAGAGAACTTAAAAAGCCTCTAGACTCGATGACTAGAGCTCGTATTCTGCGTGCTTTAGCTGTTTGCCTCATCATAACAGCTGAACAAACCCGGCGAGACTTTTCTCAAACAAAACGTTTGTTAGTCAACAGTCACTTATGCTAATTAAATGTTTATTGATCTTGTGTAACAGGCTTTCACTAAATACAAAGCCAACGTTTGAACTAAAAGAGGACTTGATTGGCTGCATACCTCGGAGACTCTCAATCTTTACAAAGATTATCACAACAGCCGCATACAGATGGGTTTTGAAGAACACTTTAATGCGAAATTTGTTTTTAAAACGAATAAACAAAACAATCAATCAATACCAACACTCCCTAATACTGTATTTGGCTTTTAACGCTGTAATTTCTGAGCCACAAAAATCTGACAGCTAGACTGATTTTTCTTTCTTTTTGGACTTTTGCATCCAAGCTGATGTAGATTTACTCTATAATGCTCCTTGAGCCAACACACCCCTCTAAAGCAGGCTATTCCACCCTGACTTTCTCAATGCACTGCCCATAAATTTTCAACCTGAAGGAAAAAGGACTATTTTAATCAACATGCATTTTGAAAATAAGGGGAGGTGCCAGACCGGAGACCCTGTAACATCTCCACGGATTGTAAATCTATCCACAACGGACACTCTGCACGCACACACACACTCCCTTAGAGCAAAGATAGGAGCTTCAGCCAAGGCCGTAGTGTAGGGAACATCTGAGGAGGAGACGAAACCGAAGAGAATAAAAAGGCGAGAGAAACTGATACAATTGGAAAAAGGGAGTTGACACTTTAGCATTGACCAATATCTATAACCAGTGTGTAAGTGTGTGTGTGTGTGCGCGTTTTTGTGACAAATGAGGACATACATTTGTATAATGACAAAGGTATGACATAGGTATTACAAGGAGAAGGTGACTTTTCAGGACATTACCCCATGTCCCCACTTTTAAAAATGCTTATAAATCACACAGAATGGAGTGTATTGAAAATCTGAAATAGCACAAAGTTTCCTGTAAGGGGTAGGTTTAGGGGTAGGGTTGGTGTAGGGCAATAGAATATACGCTCTGTACAGTATAAAAACCATTACGCCTATGGGATGTCTCCACTTTTCACAAAAACAAACCTGTGTGTGTGTGTGTGTGTGTGTGTGAGTGAGTGAGAGAGTGGAGAACAGGAATTGGAAGTGAGAGAGTAGGAGTTCTGGAATGTCAGGAATCTCACATCAGTCTTGTGGAACTGAGCTCAGAAAGCAGCGGAGAGGAGGTAGATTTACACCAGCCCAGATTTACTATAGCGTGAGTTTATCTGAACCTGTCCAGGATTGATGGGTAGAAAAATGGTTATCAGACAATAATTATATAATCTGGACATGCCTTTGAAGTTTCAGCATTAATCAATTCTGCACACACACACACACACACACACACACACACACACGATCTACTGTTTGTTTCCCATCCAAATTGCAATGACACAGAAAAGGCCCCGTTTTATTACATTTAAAGTATTTAAACATAGTAAAATTTGTGAAACAAAGCACCAAACTCTGACTGGTATGATAGCATGAATTGAAAATTCACCCTATTTTCTAAATGCTAAATGTTATTGTGAATGATTCATCCATGCATATTTATTTAATTTGAGTTTGTAATTTTTCATAAAAATTAACAACTATCTGGTGACAGGTAGTCCACATAACAGTCTAGAAAACTACAAGAAAAAAATGGTAACACTTCAGTATAGGGACCAATTCTCATTATTAACTAGTTGCTTTTTAGCATGTATATTATTAACATATTGGCCGTTTATTAGTGCGTATAAAGCACATATTCTGCATGACCATATTCTACATCCCTAATCCTACCCAATCCCTAAATTTAACAACTACCTTACTAAATATTAATAAGCAGCAAATTAGGAGTTTGAGGAGAAAGTCATAGTTGGTGGTAAATGGCAAGAATTGGACATTAAAATAAAGTGTGACCAAAAACACTAAATATATGCACTATATTAAAACCAGTTTGTCTTCATTACTTCATGTACTTCATGAAAACAAAATTACAGCCACCATTTAAATGTTTACATTTAAACAAATTGGAGTAGAAACAAAATTCTAATGTTAAAAAGCTGACATAAAAATTGCATTATGTTCAATTTAAATGTTTGTACAACATTTTTTTATTTGAGTGTTGATTATTAAATACATTTGATTAATTAATTGATTCTCATATAAAATGTATTTTTGGTTTCAGTTTCAGCTTTCAGCCACGTGCATCCAGAATCTTCATTTTAGTGCATCACTAATGAACATGCATTTATTGAGAGATTGGATTTTTAGAACTTTGCAAATTATAGACGTCACGTGAGAGCAAAGATGGGCCTGGTTGTGACCGAGACAAAGAAAGCTGGTGTGGACAAATTCATCCTTTTAGCAGTATAGCTACAGCAAGTTCATTCATAATAGATAAACACAGCAGATCACATGCCACTTCGTTCTCTGCAGAATCCAGTCGCTGAAAAGTTGTTGTATCTGCTGGTGTGTGAATGCGTTTGTGACAGTTGTGTGCAAACCCCTATAAAAGCATCCTAGCTTGTAGTTTTGTCATAGGTGTGCATGTCAAGGGAAACCGTGCGTGCATTTCCCCATGCAAATGATTTTGTGCCTACGCAAGAGCATGATTTTATTACGTGAGATTTCTGTGGGTGTGTACAGATGTGCAGAAATGTGTGCGGTTTCACGCAGGCAGGTATCCTGATGGCTATATTCAGCGCTGCAGCTGCAGTCTGTCTCCTCCACCGCCCTACTAAACAAACAGAAAAATCACAGATGCATCTTAAATACCCTTTACAGTATGACTGCGACACTACACCACAATAATTGTTGAGTAATGTGCAGTGACGTGCAAGGGATGCATCATGTTCTGCACTGGCTCACACATCGCCCAGCTCCCCCGTGAACACTGCCCATAAAAGAACACACTGGATCTGTGGATTAGCCATGGTAACAGATCTGCTGCTCACACCCACCATGAGAGAGAGAGAGAGAGAGAGAGAGAGAGCACACGATCACAGCTCTGACCTGTATGAAGGATGATGTAAGCAGCTAAAACACATTGGGGTTTGGTTACAGAGCAGCGCCGTGTGACAGTACAGCCAGCCAATGAGAGAACCGCCTAGTGACTGAGCATAGTTACAACAAACACACACATAAACTACACAGATCTACACATGGCTGGAGTGTGCTAACCATTTCAAAATAAATGTAAAAATCTAATACAACAAAAGCTCTGGCTTCCGAGCTCCCTTCCCCACAGATCCTCTAATTATAGCGAAACCACAAGACACTGTGTGCTCATACGCAAGACAACACAGCGCAGAACAGAACAGGAAGGGTTTGGGTCTATTCACGAGCTGAAATTCTTAAAAAACCTGCAGGGAAAGAAAGAGAGAGAGGGAGAGGAAGCCAGCGGCGCTGCAGAGGCTGTCTGTGTTTTCCGTGCGGAAGGATCTAGAGGGCGGGCGTCAGGACAAGCAAAGGTGGGGACAACACAGACCTGAAGTCTAACAGGTTTAACTAAGGTAATCCCTCAAAAGAGAACACAAGAGTGTATGTCTGCACTGCGAGTATGGCTCCATTCCTTAAACACACCTTCCTAATCTAAACAGTCCACAGAGGTTAAAGACAACATAAAAACAACAATCATAAAACATTTACACCACTTTAAAAGTTTGGGGTCGGTAAGATGTTTTACAAATATTGAAAGTCATCTCTTTTGCTCATTAAGCTTGCATTTATTTAATCAAAAATACAGTAAAATCAATAACACTGAAATATTACAACTTATAATAACTTAATTATAATAATTTTTTAATTGTCTCTTTACCATCACTTTTAATCATTTTAATGTGCCCTTGCTAAATACAAGTATTACTTTTTTCCCCTAACTTTTGAACTTTAACAAAACAAAATGCTACAAATTAATGTAGGCATCACAAGATTATAATATCTAGTTTCAAAAAGGATAAGTTGTAGCCGCTCCGTTAAGATGGCCCTGCCAGTTTATGAATGGAGTCCTGTGAGGAATCAGAGGTGTTTTGAGTTTCTATGGCACGCAGGAACCCACTGACATATTTGTGACAGGTGATATCCACTAAGGGACACGTGTGTTCTGCTACGGTGGCTCTTCGGGGACAAAATGAAACACCTCCTTGGTGGAAAAAAACCACACACGCTTAAGACTTGAACACCATCACTGAGGGATTTGGCACTAAGAGAAACGCAAGCAGGCTTTGGGAATCAGTGTAGCAGGCAGAAATGCTAATCACCATACAGCCCATTACTACACCGTGTTCTCCGCTCCTCCGCCTCTGAGTCTGTTATTTAAAAGGCTCAGTGAGCACCGATTGAGAATCAGATCCCTTCAGTTCATATTATCTTGTCATAGGGATGTAGGGAGAGAAAACTCATACAAAACGACCACTTACACACATTAAGATGTTTTACCACACAGTCGGTCTCTTAATGAGAAAATGAGGATTCAGATTTTTCTAATATGAGACACTAGGTGTTATGAATTAAAGCTGACCACAGATCAGTGGTTGGAATCTGCAGAAACTCTCGACACGAGAACATGTGGTGCTTTGACATTAAGGGTCATGCCTAAATGTACACTATCGTTCAAACGTTTGTGGTCAGTATGTTTTTGTTTACTCATTACTTTCATTTCTATTATATCGTATATATATACATATATAACACTGTCATTTCCAAAAACATATTGCTGCAGCACAACTATATTTAACATTGAGAGTAATAAGAAATGTTTTTGAGCTCCAAATCAGCATATTAAGAGTGATTTCTGAAGGATCATGTGAGACTGAAGACTGGACTAATGTTTGCTGAAAATTCAGCTTTGCCATCACAGGAATAAATACAATTTTAAAACATTAAAATAAAACAACATACCAATTGTAATATTTCACAATATTATTGTTTTCACTGTATTTTTGAATAAATAAATGCAACCTTGGCAAGCATAGGACATTTTTTTAAAACATTACAGACCCCAAACATTTGAATGATAATGTAAGAAGGAGTCTATACGTTTTATCAGTTTACAATAGAAGGGACAAAGTGTTGAAAGTATGTAGTAAATATGGAAGTATGCAATTAATAATTAATGAGTCTGTATGCCGTGGTTAGCACATGTTGACTCATGGCCGTCATTTGGTTTCAAATGCTTGTGGCAAAAAAAAAAAAGTATATTACAAAATTTGAAAAACTGAATCTCTATGACTGCTGAATCTTCAACACACAACACTAAAGGAAACTACTAATAGAAAGAGGGAGGAAAGGAAAGTGCCTGTGTTTGAGTGACAGAGGGTGAGCTGAAGGAGGAAACACTGGTGTTCCTTTTTTGTGTCACTTCGCAGTGATTTGCAGACAGACAGAGCTATAAAACACACAGACTCACAGTTAGAGCCTTGTTAACAGACCTCAAAGGAATGTGTTTTAACCATGTTTAACAAACAGCCTCTGATCCTTCAAATTCAAAGACTCTAGGATTAAAACATTAATTTCAGTATTAAACAAGGCCTCAAATACATATCTTGCTTTGCATTAGAAGATGTTCAACCTTTACTGTGATTTGTAGCACGACAAAAAGAAAAAAAATTAATTCTGAACCAACTTGAAAGCTGTCTGGCTGTGCTAATAGAGTGTATAAATGACCTTGAGCAAGATAAGAGAAGAGCGCAAATAAATGACTCTGTGAGGAGAGAACTGTGGCAGAGGGCAGAGAAAAGCCAAGCTGCTCTTTTTTTCCCCACCTCTACACACATCGTCTCAGTTTCTTATCAAAGACCACAGATGCTGACAGGCAGAAATCCAGCGCTGGAGACAGAGCACTTGCACGCCTGCAAGAAGCTAATGTACATAAACACACAAGAGCGTATTGCAGCCTGAGAACGGCATTTAAATAAGGGTGTTAGAAAACATAGATACACTTGAATATCACGATATTTTGTTTGGCGATACTGTATCGATTCTCAAAAACGCAATATCGATATTTATATTATATATTTTTTTAAAAATCATACAAGATTCATGGCAGTTGTTTCGTTTTGAGTTTATATCCCGACAAAAGTCATGCGGTGTGTAAAATGTGCAATGCCAGCATCAAATATTCGAAGAACATGCACGTCTGCGGCACATTATGGCTCCACGGCCACCGGAGCTGAACGTGGCCACTCTAGTCAATGCTTGTGTTCATAGCAGCCGTGCTGCGGCACATTTCAGAAGCGTCTCTCCGCGCTGCTTCGCTAAAGATGGGCGCCTAGTCTATTTTTGACGGACGCCGCGTCCAAGCCGCACATAATTAGATAATTGAGGATGTTTTAAATGACTAAAACAGCTACAAACCTTTTATCCTTGACGTTCATAACTAGACTTTGATATGATGTAAGTCATGAAGCGCACTTTTACTTTTGGAGTGAATTTGCATTTAATTTTCTCCACCGCATTCACACACTGACACTCTACACGCACGTGTGTGTGTGTGTGTGTGCGTGTATGTGTGTTCACGTGTGCTCATGTTCTTCTTCATGTTCTTCCTGCAAACACTTTGTTTTTCATTGATATTGAACAGATGTAATTATTTTGTTCAGATCAAAATGTTATGACATTGTATGTAACAATTTTTAACTTAAAACGGTGAACCTTTAAAGCAGGGTCTAAAAATATATATGGTCTGTTTATAACAGCTTACATTTTATATGTGTGTGTGTGTGTGTGTGTTCACGTGTGCTCATGTTCTTCTTCATGTTCTTCCTGCAAACACTTTGTTTTTCATTGATATTGAACAGATGTAATTATTTTGTTCAGATCAAAATGTTATGACATTGTATGTAACAATTTTTAACTTAAAACGGTGAACCTTTAAAGCAGGGTCTAAAAATATATATGGTCTGTTTATAACAGCTTACATTTTATATATTTAATTTAACTAAAGAATCCTGCAAGCACTTTACTTTCCCCCTTTTACTCATACTGCACAAAAAGTGGTTCAATGACATTGAATGTTACAGGGACTAATTAATGCAAATGCAGATCCCACTGTGTTCTGGTTAAATAACTTTTGTGCATATTTTGAAGTGTTCTTAATGACAGCTTTCCTAAAATTATCCTATTCCTAATATAAGAAATATCCCAATATATCGCCTTGCTTACAGAATCGCAATGTATCGCAACATATCGTATCGCAACCCCTGCATCGTGATGTGTATCGTATCACCAGATTCTTGCCGATACATAGCCCTACATTTTTTTTACATTATTATTGCACCGCAGCGCAAGTAGTCAATCTCTAGATAAGCAACCAGGTCTGTATTCAAATCCCCACTGAGATAGTATGTAAATATGCTTTGACAGCAATGATATTCACGTTTTGGTGTCAAACTGTGAAGGAAGTGTGGTTGATTTGAGGCCACCTGGTCTAGATCTTACTCTGTATAGAAACCTGAGCTTCATAAACAAGCTTTACTCTAATGCAAGTACCTTAGTGGAGGATGCAAAAATTGCAAGCTCCATTAAAGCTGTGATCAAATTAATCCTTATCCTTACAGATAACATAAAATCCATTTAAGATAATGTGAGTAAATGAAAGAACATCTGAATTAAATGGTAGTCTTACCTCTTGTTAATGGGCTTCTCGTCCTTTTCGTAGGGTTTGACAAACCATTTTCCAATGCGCACGAAACTACGGTTCATCAGACAGCGCTCCAGCAGGTTGTGAATGGCCTTGAAGAGAAGAGTTCGACATTCGTAGGACAGACTGCTCTCCCACACGCCGTCATCCTCGCCTGTGGAGAGAACAAACAAACAGAGACCCGGTCACCAACCTGTTGCTGTCTATAAACAGCTGATCTGCCGTTCGTACAGGAATGCAATTTGCAGAAGTGAGTGACAGAACACACACACAAAAAACAACAAATGTATTAATTGTACCTCACCAGAATACAGACAAATAGGGCTGTGACGGTCGCCGTGACAACCACGTCACTGTACTGCCACTGGCAATAGTGCACGTGACGTCATGCACTCTATAACAAACATAATACGAATTTTATTTAGACTATAAGTCTATGGTAGCCTAATTCACAAATTACCTCAAAACGCATACCACGGGGTTCCTTTCCTTTAGATTCGCAGGTTTGAGCGCATGAAAATACAGTTTATTCTGCATTCAGAAAATTAATTTTGTGTTGGGCGATGGACCTTGTTGGGAAACCAAATACTACATCGCCGATCTGGAGCCATCTCCATTCATGTCACCCATCCGCGAGTGTCTTCAAGTTCCTGTGATCGCAAATACCTGGCTGGTCAGGTTTGGTGAGGCTTTCTCCAAACTGGCCAAATACAAACGAGACAGCGATAAATGGAAGATGTTAACAAGAAATGTGGCAACGATTCCTATTTCAAAGAGAGCGCGTGCAGACGAGGAGTTAATGCGCCCGCTTGCTTGGCGGCGGAACAGTCAACCGTGTCTACACCGGACACGACACCGCCGCGTTGCAACAGTTTGAGTCTGTCTAGTGTCTACAAAGGACATTTGAACTTTGTGTCAGTACCTCATAAACAGGACGAGGCAGTTTACTATTGGGGATTTGTCATGTCGCGCCGCGCCGCATCCAGTGTAGCATCACTGATTATAATGAGTTCTATAGTATTTTGTCGTGTCGCGCAGCTCGCGTCCGGTAGATGGGGTGTATTTAACGTTCTCATTTAGGCTACTTTCTTGTTTAATTGTATTATTTCTTTGATATTAATTTCAGTGTTTTGCAGGCTGCGTGTTCACTGACGGAAGTGCTAAAATAAACACGCTTTTTTGTTAATAGATGATTGAGCCTGATTTCTGATTTGGTTCAGTATTGGCCGATACCGATCCGATACCAGTGAAGTTTTTTCCCCCATTTAAATAAATGTAGAATTTATAATAATATTAATTATATATATATATAGCCTATCAACACCACACCACCGGCGGTAGTTGGTCCAAAAATCTGCCACCGTTCCATCTTTGGAACACAAATTAAGATATTTTTGATGAAATGTGAGAGCTTTTGGA
>NW_015542477.1:1856093-1859194 GCF_001515605.1 Sinocyclocheilus anshuiensis
CATACATACATACATACATATAATTTTTATACATAAATTACATATATAAATAATATTAATTATATATATATATAGCCTATCAACACCACACCACCGGCGGTAGTTGGTCCAAAAATCTGCCACCGTCACAGCCCTACAGACAAATAGCTAAAACTAGCCAGAAGAAAAACAAGATCCCTCTTCAATGCCAGGGCAAAAATCAATTTTAAAGGTTTTAAGTCATCTCTATGTTTTACTACGACACTGCAAACAGATGAAAATTTGTGTTACATAAAACACCAGCCAGACGGGGCTGTTTCTTAAAGGGATAGTTCACCCAAAACTGAAAAGTCTGTTATTATTACTCAACCTCATGTCGATCCAAACCCGTAAGACCTTTGTTCATCTTTGGAACACAAATTAAGATATTTTTGATGAAATGTGAGAGCTTTCTGACCCTCAATAGACAGCAACGCAACTACCACGTTCAAGGCCCAGAAAGTAGTAAGGACATTGTTAAAATAGTCCATGTGACATCAGTGGTTCAACCGTAATGTGATGAAGCTACGAGAATACTTTTTGTGCACAAAGAAAACAAAGGCTCTAGGATTTAATCACAAATACCTTAATTTGTGTTCTGAAGATGAATGAAGGTCTTACGGGTTTGGAACAACATGAGAATGAGTAATTAGTGACAGACTTTTCATTTTTGGGTGAACTATCCCTTTAAGTCTACATAACACTAGTTACGCATGTAACTGTGGTTCTGTGAATTCCGGATGACCGCCAGAGGCAGTGTAAACACTATGGATTATCGTAGCGCCAGCTAGATAGGCTGAGAGAATATACCAACAAAGTCACGTAGTGACGTATGCTGAGCCCTGGGGGGTTATAAGTCACCGTAGCTCAGCACTCTGCCTCGGTACGCCTTTCTCGCGCATTCCGAGTGACCAAGAATTCTGGCGGTCATCCGGAATTCACAGAACCACAGTTACATGCGTAACTACCATTTTGTTTTATTCCTACTGGCCGCCAGAGGCAGTGTAAACACTATGGATGACACATGCCAACATAGTCATGAGGAATGCCACCCACCTGATGAAAATTAAGGCCGCTCCTGAAGAACCGCAGAACTAACGGCATGATGAGCAGCAACATTGACTTTATAAAACCAGGCAAACGTGCATGGAGAAGACCAGGTAGCGGCAGTGCAGTTATCCGCCAAGGAAACTCCTCTTAAAACAGCCCATGAAGATGAGATGGCCCTAGCGGAATGGCAGGTTAGTCTCAAGGGCGGTGGCCTCTCTGCTGCCTTGTAAGCCAGTGTAATGGTCTCCACTATCCAGTTTGACAATCTCTGCTTCGACACTGGAGCACCTTTCTTCACACCACCATAGCAGACAAATAACTGGTCTGACTGTCGAAATTGAGCAGTAGAGCTCACATAGCACTTCAAGGCACGCACAGGACACAAAAGTTGGGCACTTGAGTCAGACCCTGAAGAAGTCTGAAAAGAGGCCAGTTCAATGTGCTGGTTTATGAACTGAGGAAGAAGGACTTTTGGAAGAAAAGAAGGATTGGGTCGTAGAACCACCCCGGAATCATCCGGCAACCAACGCAAACACAATTCGTTAACAGACAGTGCGTGCAACTCACTGACTCTTTTCGCAGACGCGAAAGCCAACAAAAAAGCAGTCTTCAAGAACATCCATTTAATGTCAGTGCTTTGCAAGGGCTTAAACTGGGATGAGCAAAGGAACGTAAGCACAAGTGGCAGATCCCACACAGGGAAGTGAGGAGTCCGAGCAGGGTTCAGACGTCGTGCACCCTTCAGAAAACTGCAGACAAGACTGTGAGATCCAAGAGAAGATCCACCAACTGGAGCATGATATGCGGCAATCGCAGCGATGTACACTTTCAACGTGGAAGCTGCCTTGCCCTCTTCCAGTAAATGTTGAAGAAAGTTTAAGATGCTCAGTATGTCACATGTTGCAGGATCAAGCCCCCGCTCCCCACACCATGCAGAAAAAAGCTTCCAACGGGAAGCATAAATCTGTCGTGTGGAAGAAGCCCTGGCGTTAGAGATTAGTCATGAGGAATGCCACCCACCTGATGAAAATTAAGGCCGCTCCTGAAGAACCGCAGAACTAACGGCATGATGAGCAGCAACATTGACTTTATAAAACCGGGCAAAAGTGCATGGAGAAGACCAGGTAGCGGCAGTGCAGATATCCGCCAAGGAAACTCCTCTAAAAACAGCCCAAGAAGATGAGATGGCCCTAGTGGAATGGCAGGTTAGTCTCCAGGGCAGTGGCCTCTCTGCTGCCTTGTAAGCCATTGTAATGGTCTCCACTATCCAGTTTGACAATCTCTGCTTTGACACTGGAGCACCTTTCTTCACACCACCATAGCAGACAAATAACTGGTCTGACTGTTGAAATTGAGCAGTAGAGCTCACATAGCACTTCAAGGCACGCACAGGACACAAAAGTTGGGCACTTGAGTCAGACCCTGAAGAAGTCTGAAAAGAGGCCAGTTCAATGTGCTGGTTTATGAACTGAAGAGGAAGGACTTTCGGGAGAAAAGAAGGATTGGGTTGTAGAACCACCCCGGAATCATCCGGCAACCAATGCAAGCGCAATTCGCTAACAGACAGCGCATGCAACTCACTGACTCGTTTCGCAGATGCGATAGCCAACAAAAAAGCAGTCTTCAAGGACATCCATTTAAAGGGGTCATATGACGTTGCTTAAAAGAACATTATGTTGTGTATTTGGTGTAATGCAATGTGTTTATGCGGTTTAAGGTTCAAAAAACACATTATTTTCCACATAATGTACATTATTGTTGCTCCTCTATGCCCCGCCTTTCTGAAACGCGTCGATTTTTACAAAGCTCATCGTTCTGAAATGCGAGGTGCCCCTATGCCCCTTAAGACAAAAACAATAAAACCCATTACAAACGAGGCATTTGTTGCATCCAGTGGGGACATAATTACTGATTAAAATGACTTATACTGTCTTTTTACGCGTTGGGTTGCGTATCGCGCTGCGTAAACAAAACCATGTCTGGAGAAACAACAAACAACAAGCGCTACTCTACACTGCTCAAAACTTGCGTTT
>NW_015542477.1:1859432-1860288 GCF_001515605.1 Sinocyclocheilus anshuiensis
TGTTCTGGAACAGTGTTGTAAATACAACTTAACCACTGATTTGTAGTCGTGTCCTCTTTTGGAAGACCAAACAAAGTAGTTTCGCTTTTACAATGGAAAACACGGCGGCCTAGCGTGAGCGGAAGCCGGGCTAGAGTGAGCAGAGGCGGCGGGGTTGAGAACGGCGCGGCCGGTGGATCCGACGAAGGAGCGGCAACCACATGTGACGACCCCGGGCTGGACTCCGCTTTGTCCACGGTGAAAGCCGATCCGGTGATTCACAGCGTGAAGTTGATGAAGTTGATTTCCTCCGCGACCAGCACGGATCAGCTCTAGGCATGACGAAGCAGATATCGTCCTCTTTTGGAAGGCCAAACAAAGTAGTTTCGCTTTCACAACGAAACACAGCATCTCCACAACATGGCCGCGGTGGCAACAACAATACTACAGCGAGAATAAAAGTTACGCCTTCTTTCTTTGCGTTAACATTTGGGCGGTGTTACGCAAATCATCCCACATCGTGACGTACACATGTGGGGGCATGTTAGAATGAGCTGTTTTAGGTAGGCGTGGTTGACTCTTAACTTTTATAAAGAATATCTCTTTGAATTTGAGACTTTAGTATTCAGTTTGAATACCATCAGTGTGACCGGGAGGGGGGTGATACCGGGGATCATATAGCCTATTCCTACATTACAAAATGCTAGACTTCATGTTAAATATTTTAGTACTCAAGAGTCTGCACTCAGTTTGTGATATTCCTGTTATACAGTATTTTAGAGTACACAGTAGGTTAGCCCAAGGTTCAATAAATACCTTTTTTAAACACAGTTTTCAGTTTGGTTCTGATGGTTTGGCACAACAGAGTTCTTTTTAG
>NW_015542477.1:1860389-1868225 GCF_001515605.1 Sinocyclocheilus anshuiensis
TGTAGGAAAACATGGATTATCACGTCTACCATAAATTTATTTTGAGAGAAGCATTATTTTTATAGATTGGCCATTATTTAGTGCTATGAACACATGTAATGTCTGTTTCATTCATACTGGATTCTAGAGGGCGCCCCTGCACAGAAAGTCGACATATGCATCACCGAAGAAAGAGAGCTCACGACACCCAAACATGGACGCCAGTTTGGAGAGAAATAAAAAAACACGGAAAACGCTCTGATTGGTTGAACTCCTCATCTTTTTCTGTTTCTTGTTTACTGCGCGTGGACAGGTCACCGGGTTTTTGCGTAGTTTAGAGTGACAAATCGTACCAGCGTACTTTAAGGTCAAAATGCGTACCCGCTATGCAAAATGCGTACAGGTTGGCAGGTCTGCAACTTTACAGATCTTCTTTATGCACCAAGAGCTTGTAACACTCCAAAGAGAAAGGAAAAATTGAAATCGCATCTTATGACCCCTTTAATGTCAATACTTTGCAAGGGCTCAAACTGGGATGAGCAAAGGAGCGCAAGCACAAGTGGCAGATCCCACACAGGGAAGTGAGGAGTCGGAGCAGGGTTCAGACGTCGTGCACCCTTCAGAAAACTGCAGATAAGACTGTGAGATCCCAGAGAAGATCCACCAACTGGAGCATGATATGCAGCAATCGCAGCAACGTACACTTTCAACGTGAAAGCTGCCTTGCCCTCCCTCCAGTAAATGTTGAAGAAAGTTTAAGATGCTCGGTATGTCACATGTTGCAGGATCAAGCCCCAACTCCCCACACCATGCAGAAAAAAGCTTCCAACAGGAAGCATAAACCTGTTGTGTGGAAGAAGCCCTGGCGTTAGAGATGGTATGGATAACCGCAGGGTCACAATGCTCCAGAGAAGGATTTAACCCAATGGGGCCAGACCCAAAGCTGCAGACGAGCTGGATCCGGATGCCAGATCCTTGCCTCCAGCTGGGAGAGGAGGTCCATCCTGAGGGGAAGTTTCCACGGATTGCATGTCAGAAGTCTCAGCAACAAAGGAAACCATGGTCTGGCTGGCCAACGTGGTGCCATGAGTAGCACTCTGTGCCTGCACAGGGAGATCCTGTGTAACATCTCCCATAACAGGGGAATAGGTGGGAACGCATATAGTAGGCAGTTCGGCCATTCGTGAGACAGTGCATCCTGGCCCAAGGGACTGGACACTTCCGTCCTTGCGAACCATAAGCGACAGTGAGTGGTCATCCCTGCAAGCGACAGTGAGTGGTCATCTCTGAAGCAAAAAGATCCACTTCCGCTCTTCCAAATCGTAGCCAGATCTCCTGCACTACATCTGGATGAAGCCTCCATTCTCCTGGATGTACTTGATCCCTGGAAAGAGCGTCTGCAGTCTGGTTGCACACTCCTGGAATATGAGCTGCCTTCAGTGAAGCGAGTCGCGGCTGACACCATATCAGGATCTCGTGAGTAAGCTGTAGAGACCTGCGATATTTTCTGCCGCCATGGTGGTTCAGATGGAACACTGTTGAGGTATTGTCGGACCGAACGAGAACATGGCAGCCTGCCAGGACTGACATGGAATACTTTAGAGCGAAGAACACGGCACGTAGTTCCAGCAGATTGGTATGTTCTGTGGTCTGGGTCGGTGTCCAGCGCCCGCAAATACCCCTCCGATTCCACGTTGCACCCCACCCTGTGAGGGATGCGTCTGTCATGACCAGTTCCCGATGAGAGGGAACACCCAGGGGCACTCCTGCCTTCAGAAACTCTACCTGTCCCCACCGCCTCAACGCACGGATGCAACGGTGAGAAATTACAACCAGCCAATGGCAATGTCTGGTGGGATCTAGCCGCAAACTGTTGTTCCATAACTGTAGTGGTCTGAGGTGGAGTAAACCCAGGGGAATCACCACTGTGGCCGCCGTTAACATCCCTATTAGTCACAGGACCACCTTGTACTGCAAAGACACACCCTGGCAAAAGCGAGCCAAAAGTTGCAGAATGTTTGTCACACGTTCCCGAGACAGGGAGGCAGACATTAGGTGGGAATTCAGGGTCATTCCTATGAACGTAGTGGTCCGTGTTGGAATCAGACAGCTCTTTTTCTCATCAGGGGCACTCCTGCCTTCAGAAACTCTACCTGTCCCCACCGCCTCAACGCACGGATGCAACAGTGAGAAATTACAACCAGCCGATGGCGATGTCTGGTGGGATCTAGCCGCAAACTGTTGTTCCATAACTGAAGTCAAGTTTATTTGTACAGCGCTTTTCACGATACAAATCATTGCAAAGCAACTTTACAGCAAATTAAGTTTCTACAATATTTAGTGGTAGCTTATCAGTGGTGACTGTCAGTTCATGTACATATGGCAGAAATGTACGGAAAAATCAATTTAAGACGTAATAAGCGAAAGTTGTAGTGTACAACTGAAACTGTAGTGGTCTGAGGTGGAGTAAACCCAGGGGAATCACCACTGTGGCTGCCGTTAACATCCCTATTAGTCGTAGGACCACCTCGTACTGCGAAGACACACCCTGGCGAAAGCGTGCCAAAAGTTGCAGAATGTTTGTCACACGTTCCTGAGACAAAGAGGCGGACATTAGGTGGGAATTCAGGGTCATTCCTATGAACGCAGTGGTCTGTGTTGGAATCAGACAGCTTTTTTTCTTATTCACAGTAAAACCCAACTTCTGCACGTGTCTCAAAAGTAGTCTGGAGTCTTGCACAGCCTGTTTCGTGGGGGCACAAAGAAGCCAGTCATCCAAATAGGGCAGAACATGCATACCTCTTATCCAAAGAGGACAAAGAGCTGCGCTCACACACCTTGTGAAGACGCAAGGAGCAAGGGAAAGCCCGAAAGGTAGCACGCCTGATTAAGGAAACTGAAATGTAGAAACTTTCTGTGATGAACAGCAATTGGGACGTGAAAGTATGCATCTTTCAGGTCGACACTTACAAACCAATCGTCTGCTGTCACAGAACGAAGAACGTTGGGCGTGCGCAGCATTCGAAAAGTAAGGACCTTCAGGAAAAAATTCAGGTGCTTCAAATCGCGAATTGGGCTGACGGGGTCCCCCCGGCAACTGTCGATGTGGTGGCCGAAAAACTCTCGCATCCTCAGTAGCACGAGACCTTTGAGGGGGCTGTGACTGAGGTGCAGCGTGCCGGCGGAAACATTGCTTCGATGTGGCATAGTGATGACGGGTCTGAACTGCTGGCTTCCTAAAGGTAGGGTTGCGCTGCACCTGTGTCAGTTGACGAGTGGCCTCAGACAGCTTTACCCTCTTTTCCAACAGTTCCAGAACATTAATGTAAGTCTACCCAGCTCGCGGGTCACATGGCCCATTGCCAAGAGAGCAGTCTGCAGAAACGGTGAAATAGAGGGATCAACATTTGCTGGTTCCAACGTACTGGTGGCAGCTAGAAGTAACTGGCAGATTGTTTTCCACACGAGTAATGTAGGCAACAAACTCGTATGCCTTTTTTAGCAGGGAATCCATACGACCACACTGAGCGCTGGGACATCGCACATTCCCTCGTTGTGCCTCGTCAGGAGACACTACCAAAGCTGCACTATCTCTGGAGCACGACTCACCCCGATGGAATCTGCTTCAGCCATTAATGCTAGCGTCAGAGCAATTTTTGAGTGCCGCTTAGGTGGACCAGAACCAGTGAGGGCATTTGAAAATTCAGCCACAAAATCTTTACATTGTGGCATGGCGAAAGAAGCCGCAGCTGTGGCCTGTCTGAAAATAACATTTGTTTGGGCAGACTGGACCGGTGACTCATCAAGTCCTATTCAAAGTATAGCCAAAGTATCATCGGAAGAGGACTGGGCCTGTCCAGATGACTGAACTGACCCTCCACTAGACCCCTCTGCTTCTGGATAACCAGTGAAAACATCCTGAGGAGATGGTTGTGCAGCAACATCTACAGCATCTCCATGATCACGGAAAAAGAATCTGAAGCACTCGTAGAAAGCATATCTATATCAGAATGATGTGAAAAACAAGGGGAATCGAGAGACTCTTCCCCAGTTCCCTGATTCTGAACATTCTCATCCTCCTGTGTCATCTTCACAGGTGTACCAGATCTGACAGGCTGAAGCAAGTGAAGCAGCCGTTTCAGCTCTGCCATCTTTGTAGAAAGCACAGAAACGGTCTTAGAAAGTGAATTTTCCTCAACATGTGAATGTTCATCACTTCGCGATGTGGCCCTCTTCTTAGATGGGAGGGGAGCACCAGCTGCCGCGGACGCCTTGCGCTTCCGAGTAGAGACCTGCACCCAACGCAACAGGGTGAGGCGCGGGACAACTCTTGATGGGCGAGTGCGGGTGCAGGCAAGAAGAGAATCGTGTGTGTGCGGGATGCGGGAGAATAAAATGATTCACGGGACTCCCACAAAATAGAAATTATGTGTCTAAAACATAAATTGTTATTTATCTGTTGCACAAAAGCAAAAAAAACAACTAATATTAACATTAAAATGATTGACGTGCAAGCTAGGCATAGTTTCTATTAATAACACGTGTTTAAAAGGTTGCGCAATGTAGCCAATCACAGACTCGGCTGTTGATTTCTGGAATGCAATGGCCAATCAGAGGTGATTATAAGTTAGAATCTACTCACCGCAGTGCTGAAATTGCGTGCTCACGAATACTCTCATTTTAACACACGAAGTGTAGACACTGTGAAAGATTCATTGTGCATATATTTATTGTTTTATACCAGAGCTTTATGAGATCGCGATTAACGGAGATGGCAGCTTTTAGTGATAATAAAAGCATGCTGCTCGCATACTGCCATGCCAAACCATGCACGCAGCAGCCCATGCTTGCTTTTCTGTTAAAAATAACAGTGGTTTGTGAATGTTGATGCTTAGCCTAAATAACGAATATTTTATCGGGAGTGTTTATGCTGGGATGTTGTGGAGCTTAGGAGATGTTACAGAACCATTTCATGTACATTTCTTCGATGTACTGAAAAAAATCTATATAGATTACTTTTATGCTGGCTTTTACGGGCGGGAGCGGGACAAAACATGAATGTCGGAGACGGGAGCGGGACCAGATAAGATATTTCTGTGGGAGCAGCGGGCGCGGGACAGAATATTGCGGGAGCAGGCAGGAGTGGGAATGAAAAATCCATTCCGCGCAGGTCTCTACTTCAGAGTTCGCAAAGGGGCTACATCCAACTGCCCGAGTTTTACCGCTGAATTAGCATCTAACTCAAAGATAATATAATAATAAGCCTAAAAGGCTGCAGTGCAGACACTGGTCCGTGAGAGCCTCTCTCAGATGTTGGACACCCAAACATGACGGGCAGATGTCATGACCGTCGTCCGGGAGAAGATTATTAGGGCACAGCTTACAAGTCAGTGGAAAACCAGTGGCAATCGAGTTGTTAGCCATAGTTACTCGCTAATAACACCCTTGGATAGCACCATAAGGTTTAAGTTAAGCGGGATGATGGTAACAATGAAGACAGGCAGGAAAAATACAAATAATAACAAATATATATATATATATATATACATATATAATTGAATGAAGTAAAGTCCCTGGTGGAACCTTCTGAAGAACCTCAAACTTCATTTTGTAAACTCAAGAAACTTCAACACATATTTCGAGTGTCACAAAGCCTTTTCTTTAGGATGGTATCAGTGGAGGAATCGCTGATCATCTTTGGAGTTCTTGCAGAAAGTCATGAGCTACATTTTGTACATTCCTCAGAGAACCGCCCTTTCTAAAAGGGCCTTTTAATACAATTCCCTCGGGTGAACCGACAGGTAATGCAAACAAGTATCTCATGAAAAAAAGGGAAAAATATCTAAAATGGCCGACGGATTGAACCGAAGGTCACAGAGTATAACATAAATTAGAGGAAAAACACTCAGAATAGCTAACAGATGATTAAGTCAACGGGAGACCGTTAACTTATTGTCGCGGAAAACACCAGCCACCGGATAGCACCGAGAGGCATAGAGTGTAACCGACGAAGCAATATAGACTCAAGTAGAAAGTCAAAAACTCACCAAATCAAAAACTCACTGCTAAATATACTCCAAATCCGTTGGAGAGGCGTAAATATCTAAAATGGCCGACGGATTGAACCGAAGGTCACAGAGTATAACATAAATTAGAGGAAAAACACTCAGAATAGCTAACAGATGATTAAGTCAACGGGAGACCGTTAACTTATTGTCGCGGAAAACACCAGCCACCGGATAGCACCGAGAGGCACAGGGTGTAACCGACAAAGCAGTATAGACTCGAGTAGAAAATCAAAAACTCACCAAAATGCTGCTAAATATACTCCAAATCCGTTGGAGTGGCGTAGATGCGCGCTGACACAGCTTGTGAGGACGATATCTCGCTGCTCTTGTAAGCTGCACTTGACAGCGCGAATATATCACTCAACCAAAAACAACTTCTCAACCAGACAAGAAAGTGAAAGAGGCAGAGTGCTGAGCTACGGTGGCTTATAACCCCCCAGGGCTCAGCATACGTTACTATGTGACTTTGTTGGTATATTCTCTCGACCTATCTAGCTGGCGCTGCGATAATCTATAGTGTTTAAACTGCCTCTGGCAGTCAGTAGGAATGAAACAGAACCTAAATGTGACAAACAATGCAACACCTAATCACTCAAATTTGAAACAATCCAGAGGTCCTGCTGAATTTAAATGGATTAAAAGCTTGGGCTATTCATTGAATTTAAAAGTGGCCTCTGTTCCTGCGGTTTAAAAAAAGAAAACGATTATCTGAAACTCTTGTTAATTTTAAAGCAACAAGAATTCTACTTGTATTTTTGATTTGACAAGTTTTAATTAATCTGATGCACTGATTCTAGCTAATGCTATCTTGCCTTGCACTGACTAATCTTGCAGGTACAGTGTCCAACGGGGCCGTAAATCCGAGTGCTGGTTTGTTTCTGGATCACGTTCGGCTGTGGCCTCCATTAGAGCCCTGCATTTCAGCCCAAAACTTTTTTACACCCCTTCGGGCCAGGCTTCGGGCCAATTTTCACGTCATAGTTCAGACGCAGGCCGGGCCTCAGGCCTGTTTTAGGCTTCTCCTTGTTTTTATATTTTAGACATCCATCAATTAGTGATGAAAAAATTGCTGCGCTGGTGGAAACAACATGAGACCGTGCTACCGTGACTGTCAAGAGCGGCTCGATGGTGTTTAGTGTCCCACAGCAGCAGTATGTATGGTGCGTGCCGTCAGCGGAGTTGAAGAGTTCTGCGTTCAAATGCACGCAATAGGCTTAAGCTCGCCGCAAAGCATCAGCAAAAGTAATTACCGTAAATGTGTCAGGTGGAAAGAGGAATGAGATATTTGAATTATTTACTAATAAATAGTGTTTTCTGAGTCGGTGTCGCAAGGATGAAGTTGCCGATACTGACTCGCCACTTCTTCATTAGACACGCCTTTAGAGAGAAGTGCGTCTTTACGGATTATGATTATAATGAAAGAGTTTGTTTTTTATATGTTTTATTTCGTTAAGTAGTAATTTAAAGCTTTCTATAGATATATTTATCATGTCTGTGAGGCATGTATTCGCTGAGTTTCGGTTCATTTTTGTGAAGCGCTCCTGTTCAAGACGAGACTGCAGAAAGCGCATCATGTTTGTTTTCTTTATTTTATAAAAGCACAACGTTTTGTTGATACTGTTTAGTGCACACAAATAAAAGTAGACACTTTACAGTTACGAATGATGTATTACTCTTACCTTATGCGTTTAAAAAAACACAAGTGATTGCGCTGGCGCCTCCATGTCCTGCAAAGCGCGCATTAGCTTCCACTCTCCGCACAAACTATTGGATATATCGCACATTTATC